>NW_027450758.1:12500-81735 GCF_964194025.1 Convolutriloba macropyga
TCAGTCTAAACCTCCAATCTAGTATAAGATTGATTTAAACTATGGGTCTCAATTACGGAGAGAGGGGCTCAAAAACTAGCGAAAACATTAGAAAGTTTGACGAACAAATAATGTAACAAACATTCAACAGGAAACACTACTCCGATACATTCATGTTCATTAAGTTTATATCTCTTAGTTCGAGTTGTGGTGACACGATACAATTACAACTGTTTCCTAATCATCTGGTTAATGCTATTTTAACTAGTTATTATTTTTTACTGCTCTTGTTGCACCTCATCTGACGCTCGTTTCCAACTAGGATTATAGTAGCGTTGGCAATTTTTTCTTTGAAATGCGCTAAGAGGTCCAGACTAGTTTCAGTGAATTTTCCAACACTGGCATGAACGATTATCAGAATTGTGCTAGCTTGTGAAGTCAATTATTAAGTTTGCCGCATGAACCCAAAAAATGTTCCTTTTTTCAGATTTGTTTCTGTTTGATTGGTCAGAAGTGCAGCTATTTTGGATTAAATGGGTAAAATTCCCAATTTTGTCATTTTAACGCTCGGCCATTCAATTTGAGGTTGAGCAAAGTGAGTTTTATTTATACTTGTTCGCTGTTTGTTGGCCTTTTGCCGTCGACAAAAAAACTGTCATATACTCCCGGGACACACATTACTGTTTCCAAAAGATCCAAAAGCAGCAATATTCGTTCCCCTGGAAGTTATCAAATTTTCCCTGCATAAGTAATATAAGCTAACTCACCTGTAATGCTAACGAGCTCCAAAACCGGTGCGAGCACCATTGCTTAGGGTTCCCTTTGGATGACTGCCAGACACGCCTCGCGCTATCACTTGGTGTAGTGCACAAATATGGAGTCATAGTTAAAAGAATGTTCATGATTGACCTAAACTTGTGAGTTATCTTTTTAAAAAATTTATAAAATGTTGGAGTACATATAATAGAGTATAGCTGGAGTTTGAATTACAGAAAACCGACCCTCCAGTGTAACAATCTCCTTAATCGGAATTTAAAGACAAAGATGGAAAAATTGACACAAAGAAAATTTGTAGACGTTTGCGACAATTGATTGTATCGCGACAAAAAGTTAGTCTTGGATAACGTTGACGTTTTTTACGCCCATCAGGGGGCACGAGAAGAGAGCCACTCAAACTGAGTTCAAATGGACCGAAGTGTCTGCGAAAAATACCACTTAAAAAACTAAGACCGGTTTGTAATAAGATAAATAAGGTTTAGAAATCTCTATCGATTTTTATAGAACAGCACAATGATGGAGATATTGATAGTTATTGATGGTGGTGGGTAATCATTAGGTTTATTATATACAATTAGTTTTTGAGATCCTCAATCTGCTTAGTCGGTTTTACTAGTTCATTTTCAGATTCTGATCCACCTTAATTTCATCCGCTGTTGATTGAAAATCGTTCTCCTCCACTAGTTTCAAAATACTCTATTTTTCATTTCCTTCTGACTTCCTTTGTACTTCCTTCGTTGCCAATATGATTTTCACCATTCAAACTATCGCTTTTCTTTTTTTTTGAGCCCGTAATCATTTTTAGTGGCTCTTTTTTGAATTTTCCTACTTATTTTTTCACAGTTTGGAGGGGGGTTCATCTTAAACTATTTATTTTCTGGGTCTCAATCATTCATCAACAAAACTTGCCCTGCGCAAGTTCTTTGGTGAGTTCAGCTTTACAAAGTGGTTTGTTTGTTGCTTATAATCCCATGAGAACAAAGAGACAATTTTCAGTCTGATAGAAAAACTGAGGTTCAATGAAACATTTGAAGTTCCATGAAAATATTGAGAAGTGGTTTACATTTGGGTGGTGACCTTCCCAAAGTTCATATTCAAAACTATATAACGTTCAAATGGTAAAAGAACAAAACTAAAGCCCAGAATTTGTCCCAGTGTCAAAAAAAACTACCGAACGAACCTCGTTAAAATCAAAGATTAATTAATTAATTAATTGAAACAGTTTTCTTCAGATCTTCTATCCTAGAATTGAAGTTCATAGTTTATGAAGAGAATTTTTTACTAGTGTATTAGTCTAAAATGTATTTAAGCTGTTTGTAATACTAGGACAATTATTTATCTCATATTTATCTCTTAATAAACACTCAATCAAACACTTTCTGAATAGAAGAATGAGAGTTTTTCAAGGTACAATAATAGTAAAAAAAATTTTGTAAACTTGGCATTTAATACAACACAAGTTTAAAAGTTTGCAAAGATGTAAACTTATGCAAACGTAAAATGACAAATGAAATCAATTTACAATGCATCTAATTGTCCTGGGTCACAGAATCTCAGTATTACAATCATGCAACAACTTTTTAATTACTCTGCTGCCGATTACTGAAAGCTTACTTCATTAATTATTGCATAAAAATTCATGGTATTACTAATTGCAGAGAAAATTGATAAACTGCAGGTTTTCACAAAACCGTACTATGTGAAATGCTTTGCAAAATTCTACGTTAGATTTATAATTCTTCTAAAAAACTAACCCTTTCACTGAGATTTTTTGACTTTTTATCTAAGCTATAAAACTACTTGACGGAAATAGAAAAGTTGTTTGCAAGCGTCCCGTTTTGTTTCTCCAATTGTAATGATGCATAACAATAACAAATTTCGTGTTTTTATCTTTGTGTTTTTATCTTCTCAACTCGCAGAGGAACTTTATCGAGGCCAATGGAGAAATGTAGTACTTGTTTTCTTCTCTCAAGTTCCTTTACGGCAAACAAACATCGAAATTGCGATGGACGACCAGGGTAACAAAACTAAATACCCTGTCTGCCCTAGTCTAGACTTAAATTTTTGATCAGACTCAATTGTTCTAGAAGTTTGAGGAGTCACTATTGACCCGAATCATACAGTCGAGTTTGTGAGTCAAGGTCCAGCAAAAGTCATTTCATTGGTCGAGCAAAATTCTAAAGCCTTTTCATGGGACTTTATGTGTTTGCATTTCTGTTTCATGGGTCGAGTGAAATACTTTTTATGGGCGTTTTGGGTCAAACATGGTCTTTAATTGAGTCGAGCAGAAGTCTTTTCATTGATCTGCTTTTGCAATTTTTTTGAGTTTTTTCTTTGGTGGCGCTTATACTGAAGCAGCAATAGAGCAAGACTAAAAAGCATTGCAACACTGTAGTCCAACTTAAAACACTTTGGAAACTGAAAAGGGTCTTAAGAAATATTGCAATTCTTAAGATAAAGCAGTTATCGAAGCTGGACTATATAGCCCCAATACCTGATTGGAGTAAAATAGCCACTTTATTATAATGATCTTCTTTGCATTAGCCACTTTGAAAATGTGACGTTTTTAAGTTGTTTTCTCTTCCAAAATTATGAATTATCATTAGTAAAAAAATAATGCACAAATTTGACAGATTGATGGTTCTTTAGAGTCTGAAAAGATGAAGAAGCATAGATGCTGACGATAAGCAACAAAGAGCTGTAAAATGCTCCGGTGGGCCATTTTGAGGCAAAAATGTAGACCCATAGAGAAACTTTTGCTCGCCATGATTTGACAATAGATTTGATCGTGTCAAAAAGAACCATGAAAGCCTTTATATCGATTTATGATTCGATTTGACTTTTGCTGAATGCAATTTTCACTCCTCAAAATTTTTATTCGAGCAAAAATTTCAGAGCTCAAATCCGTGCGCGAAAACTCAATTGTGAGTTTTTGGGTCGAGCAAATGTCCTAGAGTGACAAAATTAGGGCCGAACAAAAGTCAGGTGGTTTACAAAATGTAGCAAAATTTTCTGCATAGTTCTTTTGGTCGCGCTTGGTCTAATCGTACCCATTTTTGGCCAAGCTTGATCTTTTCATAGGCCGAGGTCTGGACTAGGGAGGGTATATATATTATGTTCTAAAACCTGGAAATAATTTTTGCAATAATTTGTACATGTTGATCATATAACAAATTGTTAGTTGAATGGTTAACTTATCGTCATTAAATGATGTTAAGCTGCGATAACTGCGATGAGCTGCGATTACTTTTGAATTAATTTATCCGTATGTTTAAATGGAAGAACTTCCCACAGAGTAATCAAAATATTTCATCTGAATAAAACCATTTTTACACTTATATATCCTTCTAAATAAATTTTAATTCTTCAAGCAAATTTTTTTCTAAATTGTACTCAAGTACGATTACGGTGCAAAAGGTACATTTACTCTTGCCCATGATTACTCTCAACAACATGTAAATTAGATATAAATCCAAGAAATCATAATTTGCTATCAATCTTTTGTCGATAATTGACGAGAAAATTCGAGAAATAGGTCTTAGGCTACTTGACACTTTTGTCACTGATGTCCACAAAAAGCCTAAAAGAGCACGATTTGTGCAAAATGTACCCTTTGCAACGTAAGGTTTAGAACCATTTAAGGGAGATACTGAAAAATGATCATTGACACCATCAGTAGTCCCCAATGTCTTTCCATTCGAACCGCTCTGTTAAATTTGAAATTGCTTGGGTCAAAATCAATAACCCTTCCGTCTTTGAACTCCAGTTTTATCAATCCAGCAGATGTCAAGCTGACCACCATCTGTGCCCCAAAAGCAGTTATGAAGAAATTAATAGCTGAAATAAAAAATGTCGGTGAACGATTAGTCAACCCGGGTTAAATAAACTTGATAAAATTAGCAAGGCCGTGTAGCATCGTCAAAATCATTTTTATTTAGATCACACCCTAAGAAACTTGTAGGTCAGACTTCTGTTTGCGTGAATAAGCAAAAAATTTTGTTTTTAGATAACCAGATATCCCATATATATCAAGTGATCTTTTTGGACATTCTTGCGTTGTCTTGTGCTTCTTTTTTCTCTTTGGATTTTTTTGGGCAAGTCAATGTAAGTGGCGGCCTTATTTTTTTGTTACTAACCCTAGTGATGAGCGGATTCAAATCTTGCAAGAATCTTGCAAGATGATTCAAAACTTGCAAGATTCCAATCAAGACAAAAAATAAATCGGGGTACAAATGTTTTAGGAAATATCTTTGAAGCAAATTATTGTTTATTAAACAAATTACAAAACAGAATTCGTTGAAAAAAAATTAGCTCGGATTCAAAATCTTGCAAGAATCTTGCGAGAATCTTGCAAGTTTTTGAATTCAGGAAAATTTATTTGTGTGTTTTTGGTAGCTAAAACAAACTGAAAACCAAATATCATGTCAGTACTCCTATAGCTTATTTCAGTAACTCCGCCACTGCCGGTCCCCAGCCAGGAATGAAAAAGCAGGAGGGATGAACCACAAAAATCATACTGGAAAATCTCGAAAAAGTCTGTTTTTTAACTTGACTTGAGATAATTTTCCGACACTCTGTTTGCTATTTTGGATATATATTGAGTTCTTTTTATCTGGTTTAGTCGTTTTGTTTGTTTCGGAGAACTGTGTAAGTCCGGTTTTTTGCCGTACTGATTCAGTATTCCTATAGCTTACTTCAGTAACTCCGCCATTAGCAATCTGTAGGTTGAGTTGATTCGCGGTGCCAAATTATTTAAGTTTACTATTCCAAATTGTTGGTTTATTCGCGGAGCGAATCGACACTTAATTTTGATGCTTGTTGATTTAATGTTCTGAATGCAGAATAATTACATATTTAGTGGAGCGAAAGTGCGTCCATTATTTGAATGGGTATTTCGCTTAGCGAAATAAGCTTAAATTTTATCTAGTCTAAATTAAGACTTTGGCGGAGCGAAATCTAGTTTAAGAGAGAGCCAACTAAATTGAATTAAGAAAATGAGCAGAATGAATCAAATTAAAATTAACTAAAACTGATCAACAATTTGTTTACGACACTACATTTCCAATTGCGGCAACTTAAAATCACAAGACGACATGAACAGACAAAGATATCAAACACAGGATGTAAACAAACATAAAATTGTGAAAACTTAAGATTTGATCTTCAAAACAAGAACTAAATGATGATTAAAATTAAATGATAAATGAAAGTGAACCAATTTAAATTTAACTAAAAGTAACTTGATTTGCTGCACCAAATCAATAGCCCCAGAATGAAATGTACTACTGTACCACATTTCCACCTTGACGAAAACAAATGACATAGTTATTTATCATAAAATTAATAACATATGTACTGGTTAAATAAATAATACAATAATGTTTTCTTTCAGAAATCTTTCACTTGTGTTAAATTTCATTAGTTTGATTCAACATTGTTTTAGTCACTATCACTTTCATAGTATGTTTCAGCCTCGCCGACCGTCATTGGTGATTCTGGTCCCTCATAATTGGGCGAAACGCAGTATTGTGTGGGGTACGACTGTGTAGGTGAGCATGGGCCGACTGTAAAATCAGTTTCACTTTGATGAGTTTGTGCAGCGGCCGTCTTTATGGCTGAGATTATAGATTTGTTCTGTATCTGTTTTTGTTTGATGATCTGTCTCCTTTTGTTTCTCGCATATACACCAGGACTGGATGTTGTAGGGGGACAAGTTTGTACAGATGTGACTGATTCATCTAATTCAGTAACCGAGGGCGTTGATCATTTTCGTTTCAATGGAATTAGTGCAGCTGAGTCTTTTGTAGCAGCTTTACGTTTTGGTCTGCTAGGTGATTCCGCTATTACAATAGAAGTCGATGGCATCTCCATTGGCACCGCAAAATTGCTGGTTATTTCTGTGGGTTGTTTTGGCGGTGCTGTTGTTTTTGTTCTCTTAGGTTTAGTGGGCATTCGCACCCGTAGAGCGCGTGTTACATTGGAATGTATTGAGGAGACCGTACTGACATCGTCTGCTAATTTCCTGTGCTTCGTGCGTTTGCCTCCCTCTAGTTTCTTCCTTAACTCTTTTGCGTGATGACTGATCAGATCTTCCGTTGTTTTCCCCGTTGGTGTCCTTGGTCGTCGATTTGCGTACACTTGCAATTCGGTCTGGCGTTCGGCTTTTGTGCCAAATTTGGCTAAGGTTGAATTTCTGATGGTTACATCTCTTTTTCCTGGTTCTTTGATTACTGAGGTGAGTGTATCCGTTTTTACTACCGAAGAACCGGGCGTCAATACGTCGTATAACCCATCTAGGCTTTTCTTAGATCGTTTCGTGCGCGGTTTCTTTTTAGCAAGTTTTACTTCTAATGAAGCTTCTGTTCGTGGTACTGATTGTCCGACGTCTGGGTGGGGAATCACTCTGGACTCTTTGTTCGGATCCTCGTTTTTTCGTTTTGTCGCATCTTTGCTTAGTCTGTCTCTGTTCAGCTCAAGTTCCGTGTCACTTCTTCCCTTGTTGTCCCAGTTTTCTCAGAAATGAGTTCCTCCCATCTGACAGTCTCCAAATCTAAATATTTATTTAAATTTTTTTTGTACGTTAGAGTTTTTGGGTCCGGTTTAGTCGTTATATTACTCAAAGGAGTATTGGCCTTTCTACCAAAATGTGCTTCAAATGGTGATATATTAATAGTCTTTTGACGGCATATTCGTCGCTGGTAAATTGTTGAATTTACTGATGCTTTCACATTGAATTGATTTCGCGCCGCCGTTTTAATGCAAGCTAATCGATTCTTGATTGTTTGTATTAGCCTCTCTACTAAGCCAATTGCTCTGTGATCAAGTATTGGAGCTTCAATTAACTGTATGTTATTTTGACTACAAAATGTTTTAACTTGTTGTCCCGTGTAGCAAAACATACTCTTGAAAAAATTTCAAAATTTTATCTGCATTAGCTCTATCAAATACTTCTGCTGTTGGAAATTTTGAAAATTGATCTATACATGCAAGAAAAAAAATCTCTTGATTTTTTTCATTAAAAATTGGTCCTCCAAAATCAATTTTAATTTCTTCATTTGGAACTTTGCATAACTTTAATGGTGCCCATTTATTAGCAGGTATAATAGATTTTAAATTTTTACCAATCTTGACACAGGGGTTGCATTTTGCAGTCTTTTTTATTATGTCCCTGTGCATATATGGCCACCACGCGTGAGTTGCCATATCTGTTATTCCCCATGTTCCCGGATGAGTTGCATGGATGGCGTCGACGTATGCATCTTTGACTGCATGGGGAAGGGCTATCCTGTCGTCGATCCAGACACATCCATTCTTGACATGTAGGTCTTTCCAGAATGAATGTATGTAAGGTGATATCTGCTTACATCGCTCCTCATTTTCGGTTAGGATGCAATCCCGTATCTCTTTTAGAATCGCATCTTTTGTTGTAAGGCTAGCCATTAGGGAACTGGAGAAGATCTTGGAGAGAGCAAAGTTGAATGAGTCCAAATAGAAATCATCTACTGAAGGCGATGTTACTGTTGTTGTATCAGTAGTAGGGGTGATTGGCGTTGCGGGTACTGCTTGAGCTGATGACGGTTCTGCTTCATCTGCGAATCTTACTCTAGAGGGCGTTGATTGTTTGACTTGCATCAAAGTTTCTTCGTCTGAATTCGATTGCGATATCATGTAGACTTTATTGAATTTGTTTGCAATTCATTGAAAATTGGTTAGTTTAGGTAGCGACTGATCGGTAGAACGATTCAAGGCAAAAAGCGAGTGAGGAATGTTAGCTGTCTCGATTTTGGTATACGAATTTGAGTTATTTGGTGTTAATTCGTTAATTGAGTTATCATTATTCGTATTTGTAGAATATTCTGGATTTCGCGGTGCGAATTCACTGCATAATTTGTTAAAAGAATTTGGATTATTTGAAGCTCGTTTTGTAAGCGGATATCGCGCTGCGAAATCGACGTTATTTTCTGCATTTAATAAGAAGCGTTTCGCGCCCCGTTTTATTACATCCAATTTTGCTACTATAAATTGGTCGTCATATGCAGATATATTAACAGCTTTTTGTTGCGGGTCGCGAGATATATAATCCACTAATCCCATTTTTGAGTTAGGGAGATGATCAATTGAAAAATCAAATGGTAGTAATCGATCTACGCAACGTGTCAATCTACTATTTGTTAGATCTGTTCTCTCTCATGATTGAGAGAAGAGCTCTATGTTCAGTTATTACAGTAAATGGTTTGCCGAATAAACAATATTTAAAATGTTCCACGGACCAGACAACTCCCAAAAGTTCGAGCTCATTTATACTGTATCTGTCTTCAACAGAATTCAAGAATGGTGACGCGAATGCCACTGTATGCCAGTCATTAGGTGTTCGCTGTTCTAATGCACATCCCAAACCCTTACGTGAAGCGTCGCATTTTATTCGTGTTTCTAAATCCGGGTTAAATTGTTTATTTTCGGTTGTTTCCGCAATCTTTTCTTTAATCAATGAGAACTGTTTTTCATGTTCTTCCGTCCAGAGAAATTTGTAATTTTCTTAAGGAGAGGTCGAAGTAGGTAGCATAGTTGTGACAAATTTGGAATGAATTTTTTTAAATGATGTACTGAACCCATAAATGATCGAAGTTTTTTAAGATTGGTAGGCGCTAATAATTTTCCGATTGCATCCGTTTTATTTGACAATGGTGTTATACCTGATTGTGTAATATTATGTCCAAGCCATTCTTTTTTTTCTTTTGCGAAGTGACATTTTGCAAGATTTATTCGGAGATTTTCTTGATCTAATTTTATCAGACCTTTCCGTACTAAATCGAGATGTGTTTCTATTCCACCTCTGCTCACTATCAATATATCGTCCAAGAAACAGAAAGTATTATCTAGCCCCGCGAGAGTGCAATCGATTGCTTTTTGAAATTCAGCTGGCATATCCGTAAGACAGTAAAATCCATTTTTGAAGCGATATGTGCCGGTCATATCTCCACTGACAATGTTAAAGTTACAATGGCGGGCCGTATCACTATGTAATTTTAGTTGGCTATATGCGTACTGCAAATCAAGAGTAGTAAAATAAGCAGTCTCTTGCGGCGGTGTTGACAATGTTTGAGAAATCGTTTGAATTAACGAGTCTATATTCGGCATTTGATACTTGTTTTTGTGAATGGCTTTGTTTACGATTTTGGAATCTAGTGCTATTTTGATTGACTGATCCTTTTTTACTGTAATGACTATTGGAGAGATAAAGAATTGATCAGAACAATTGGTCAGTTATTCTTTATGTCCTTCGTTTAGCATTTTTTCAAGTTCAATTTTCATTTTCGTTTGAAGAGGTATTGGCACTTTTCTTCCTTTTTGATGTGTCACTCGGTAATTTTCGTGAAATTTTGAATTAACCGTGTGATTTTTAGATTTTCCGATTCGGGAGATCAAATCTGGGAATTCTTTTGCCAACGATCATTTTATTGCACAAGGTTGATCTATGTTATTGACTTCTATGTTCGGACAAGGTTTCTGCGATATTATTATGCCTAATTGATCAAAAAGGTCTCGTCCGAGAATTGGTCGGAAACCATCAACTACGACCCTGATTTTTGCTTTCTGAATTTTCATATCATTGCATCGAACTGGCGTTTTTAAATTGCCGAGAGTTTTGACAATATCATTAGAAAAAGACCTTAGTTCTAAAGGTTTTTTTCTCCGACCATTGTGATTGCGGACAGTTATACATTATTTCTCTAGCAAGCGACATATTGATAATAGTGCAACCACTGCCGGAATCGAGAAGCAAATCACAATCTGTATTTCCGATCGTTATCGTTATATTTTTCGTTGCTACTTGCGGTGAACTAACATTTTCTACTGTCGCAACGTAATTGTCGTCTGAAGAATCATAATCCGAATTAATTTGTTTGTTATAATTAATATAATTGACGTTTTGACTTTCCTGACTTGAATTTTGATTTGTAGTTTCATCAGTTTCTACATTGTTAATACGATTGTTTTGTTGTGTATTTCGTGCATTATTAAGTTTTCTCCGACATACCTTAGCGAAATGGTTGAGCAAACCACAGTGATTACATTTCTTACCCATAGCAGGGCAAACCTGGCGGTGCGTTGTTGTCCAAGCTTGACCACAACCTCGACATTGTCCAACCGATGCACGGTTGACTACTGCTCTACCTGATTGATTTCCACGCACACCCGCGCCGCGAAATCGATTGAATGATTGTATGGCGTTCACTGTACTGCTAGTTGCACCGTTATTAGATGATATTCTCTGCTGGTTCTGATGGTCCATTTCCATATTGACTGCTATACTGAGTGCTCTTTCTGGGTCAACTGTATCACGGAGAAGTTCCCGTTGAATACCATCATCCAACATGTTCGTGATGAAGATGTCCCTGATGATCACCTCCTCACGATTTTCAAAATCGCAATTTTCAGCCGAATCTTTCAAAATGCTTAAGAATTCTTCTACTGTTTCATCGTTTTTCTGCTTTCGAGAAAAGAACACATATCGATCGAATGTGATATTTCGTGGGCGGATAAAAGCTATCTCCATCATCTCCTAAAGTTTGAGGGTAGTCAGGTCATAAATATTATCATGAGGAAATTTTTGTGTTAGTAAGCGTCTTCCCTCCGTACCAATGCTTAGGTACAAAAGAGACACACATTTTTGAGTGCAAAGATTCCATGGCCGTTCCCCGCATAGTACTCCCTTTTTTGTTATCTTTTGACATTTTAAGTCCCATTGCAACTTTAATTGACTGTTTCGTATCTGACGGTCTCTCCGTTTCAATTGTTGAATATTCAATTGACGTCTCGTACTTTGGTTCCGCTGGCAGTCGAACCGTCATTCGGTTGTAGCAGCGTGTCCAATGTGATATTCTCACGTGCGTTTTACTTGGATCCGCCATTTTTCCCATCTGATTGGTGGGTCCGACGTTGGGCGTTCCCAAAATGGCTCTATTGACAATGATGTTTTTTGAGATTCGCGAGCTGACTGCGCCATGTCGTACAGATTAGCAATCTGTAGGTTGAGTTGATTCGCGGTGCCAAACTATTTAAGTTTACTATTCCAATTTGTTGGTTTATTCGCGGAGCGAATCGACACTTAATTTTGATGCTTGTTGATTTAACATTCTGAATGCAGAATAATTACAGATTTGGCGGAGCGAAAGTGCGTCCTCTATTTGAATGGGTATTTCGCTTTAAGAAATAAGCTTAAATTCTATCTAGTCTAAATTAAGACTTTGGCGGAGCGAAATCTAGTTTAAGAGAGAGACAACTAAACTGAATTAAAAAATGAGCAGAATGAATCAAATTAAAATTAACTAAAACTGATCAACAATTTGTTTACGACACTACTTTTCCAATTGCGGCAACTTAAAATCACAAGACGACATGAACAGACAAAGATATCAAACACAGGATGTAAACAAACTTAAAATTGTGAAAACTTAAGATTTGATCTTCAAAACAAGAACTAAATGATGATTAAAGTTAAATGATAAATGAAAGTGAACTAATTTAAATTTAACTAAAGTAACTTGATTTGCTGCACCAAATCAATAGCCCCAGAATGAAATGTACTACTGTACCACAATCATACTAGAAAATCTCGAAAAAGTCTTTTTTTTTAACTTGACTTGAGATAATTTTCCGCCACTCTGTTTGCTATTTTGCATTTATATTGAGTTCTTTTTATCTGGTTTAGTCGTTTTGTTTGTTTCGGAGAACTGTGTAAGTGCGTTTTTTTTTGCGGTACGAATCAGTACTCCTATAGCTTATTTCAGTAACTCTGCCACTGCCGTTCCTCATCCCGGAATGAAAAAGGAGGAGGGATGAACCACAAAAATCATACTGGAAAATCTCGAAAAAGTCGGTTTTTTAACTAGACTTAATTAGATTTTCCGACAGTAGCTTAACTATTTCAGCTCGATCAACTGCCGAGTGCAGCCAGCGAACCAGTTAAAAAATATTGAAGAATTCAAAATCTTGCAAGAAACTTGCAAGAGGAATTAATAATCTTGCAAGATACTTGCAAGTTGAAGCAAGAGGAATTAATAATCTTGCAAGATACTTGCAAGTTGAATTCAAAATCTTGCAAGATTCTTGCAAGATGATTCAAAACTTACAAGAATCTTGCAAGCAGCTTGCAAGTAGTATGCATTCCCTTCCAAGATTGCTTGCAAGATTCTTGCAAAATTTTGAATTGTCGATCACTAGGGAAACGAAAGCATATCAACAAAATTGACTCAAGACTTGTCAAGTCTTCACCAAGACTTGCGCAAGACTTGAAAGTCTTGGACAAGAATCGACTTAAGACTTGCCAAGACTTCAGACTTGATTTAAGAGGTTCCAAGTAAATTAATCAGAGCTCTGATACAGTTCTGATCCAAGAATTGCCTTTTTTTGAATCAGTACTTGAGTTTCAGTCCCAGTGGCCTCTTTTGTTCACATTACTGAAATTTTGAGAGTTCTTTTTGATAATATATTTTAGAAAGAAAACACATAGAAACTAATGAAACCAAAAAGTGCTTTTGAAAAAGGTTTATTACAAACAACAATCAAGTCCTATAAATCCGAGAGCAAGAAATTGATTTTATTCCATTATCCAATTTCTTGCGAGAAACAGTTGTTGTCTTTCCTCAAATAGTTCTTGAGAAATGAGCTTGTTAATTGAAGGTTCCTTTATGGATAGAACAACCCAGAGTGACATCACGACAATACGACATCACTAGATATCATTTCGAGTCAGGTCAATTAAATTAACAAAGCGAGCAGTCTGTGCGACGCGCAGAAGTTTTAACAAACAAGACCAAAACGACCAAGGAGGTTGCTGAGGAAATTGACGGACAGGGGTTTAGCCGACAACGAAAAAAATGAGAAATTTAGCCAACACATATATCACTATTGATCGAAAAAACGTCACTGGTCGATAAATCAGTAGTTCGGTGAACCACTATCTTTGGTAGCGCTCCACTCGGCCTCTATATGCCCTGGTGGGGATGAGGAGGAGGATGGTTGCAACCACGAACAGACCTTCGTTACGCTAGTCGATAAAAACTTGGCCGTCTTTTTGCCCGCTTACATTTTAAATTACCCAATCAGAGCTTTAGAATTAACCTGTTAGCGCATTACACGGTAGTTGTCGGCAAAATTTCTCATTTTTTGATTGTCAGCTGCAGCTGAATGAATGCCCTGTCGGCCAATACAGCGGCCATCAGCAGTGGCCGAGGTCCTAATGAAAAAGACCCGCTTTTCATTATTAAAATCATTTAATTATTTGACGATCAATATTCGTTTTTTATTGTTTTTTTATCGTTTCTTATTATCATCGGCGATGTGTTTTGGTATTATTATCTTTATCATTTTTTCCTAAAATTATAATTATTATTGTTAATAACATTATAATTCTTAAAATATTATTACTATTATTCCTATTGTTATTATTACTATAATATTTATTATCATTATTATTATTATTACTATTATTATTATTTTTATTATTATTATTATTATTATTATTATTATTTTATTTTGATTATTATTATTATTATTATTATTATTATTACTATTATTATTTTTATCATTATTATTATTGTTATTATTATTATTATTATTGCTTTTTATCCTTATTATTGATATTACTGTTGCGCCCCCTCTTGAGGGGGGGAGGAACTATATACTCAAATGTCCTTTTTTGCTCAGACAATTCTGACCGATTGATATAATCATCGTACAGAGTTGTGAGTAGCATCATTAGAAAGCTCATCCAGCGTAGAATGTGGAATTAAAAAGATTTTCTTGATTTTCGTTTTTTACAGGGAGTTATTGAGATTTAAACTTTTGGGAAAAGTTGAGTGAATTCAGTTGTTTTTAGTCAAATTTTCTGGAAGTTTTTGCATAAATTTCGTCAAATTTGCTAAAATTTGTGAAAATTGTTAACAATAACACTTAACACTGTTGATTTTATATTTAGAGACAAAAAGTCTTTTTGACTGTATTGATATAATTTTTTGGCTAAAATGTCTGCTAAATATTTCAAAATCCATCCTTTTTCATCAAAAATTTCCCTTAAATAAGCTTCTTTAGTCCACTTTGATTAAATTTGCCGCATGTACACACTCAAAAACAACTAACACAAATTTGGTACACTATACAAAGGGAACTAGACCTCAAAAGCAACTAACACAAATTTGGTACACTACAAAGGGAACTAGCCCACACTTCCATTAAGAGTAGTCTGGAATAAAAATTTCTGCTAACTTTTGTCGTTTTTGCTAATTTAACTCAATGATCATCAAAATCACAGCATTTATTTTTGATCTTTTAACTAACAAATTATCTGGATCTAAAACATTTGAACAAATGAGTGTTCCTAATTGAAGAACAGCAGTAGCAAGGCAAGTGTTGGTTCAATCGTGGTCTGCTATAAACCAAAATTCATTCAGATTGTATTCAGTCAGTCTTTTTTTAATAAAGATTCGATCTCAAATCAAAACTCAATGTTGATAGGTCCTATTGGCTTCCTATGCAGTTCCAAATTGTTATATCTAATTTTTTTCTCAAAATATTATTGTCGTCTGATTTCTAAAAATATTTGGATTTTTAATTAAAAAATGGTTTATAGAACCTTGCCACTTTCATTTTTTCAATTTGGTCAACTTTTAGCCTAGAGTCAGCAAAGAAAGAAAAACTCTTCATTATCTTTTTTCTAAAGAATTAAATTTTAGGATTTCCTGCGATTTTACGCGTTAAGTTTTGTTTCTCTGGCTTCGATAATACTAGATTTCATTTTTTTTATTTTTAGGCTTTGGCCCATTTTTCACGTGTTTGGCTCGTTTTTTTTTCAAATTATCACATTAATGACATTCCACACATTTTCGTTTACAATAAGCCACAATTGAACATATAAAAGTCTTTAAAGGTATAGATTAGGGTTATAACGGCTTCGACACCCCATCCTTGAAGAATTTAAACGAATTTTCTACATTTATCATTAGATCTAGTTTGTTTTTACTTTGTCTTTTTAGTCGAATGAAATTTCCTGGAAAATGAAAGTTCTCATTGGCTGTTTATAGTTTTTGTCTATCTTCGACGTTTTTTGTTGACGTAAGACATATTCTCTACAAGTAGAGGTCTCAAGTTCTTCCATTGGACCAACAAACAAACCTATTTTTCTTCCTTTTGTAGCCAATGGTTTTCATGACTTTAAAAATAATTGTTTTCGAAAGATACAAAAAGATTGCTAATGTTGCTGTTTTTCTCTTTTTTGTATTCTTGTTTCCTTTTCTCATTAATCAGAGGTCACATACCACATTATAAGAGTTCATGGAAGGCTCAATTGAACATAGTTTGGTGGGCAAAATTTGGCTTTACGGCTTCGACAGCCTTTTCTCGCAAGTTTTAATTGTAATTTTGTTTGTTGAATCTATTTATTGTTCATTTTGTAACCTCACAAAAAATTGAATAATAACAGTTTTTAACAGGCCTTTCAATGAAAACGTATCTGATCCTAAAATTCAATTGTTATCAAATGGTTCTCATTACTTTGAATGAATTTTTTTTAAATATAAGCCATTTTTTCTTGCAGTTTTTTTGTTATTTGTTGTCTAATTGTTACCGATCCTTATTGTGAAGTGGTTCCATATCTTTTCTAGTGAATTAAGAGCTATTTTATTTAGTTTTAGTTTTATCTGAGGTTATTTTGACGTGTTAATAAGTTTTTTTAAATGGGCGTAAAATTTTGGATGTAATTAAAATTTGTTGTTTTTTGTTTGACTTTGTTGTTCGTCTTGACTGGCTTTCTTAATAATGGCTGATCTCATCAACCTAATAAAGATTTTCTTTACTGCAGTGAGTTGTTTGCATTCGAGGCGATCTTTTCGCTCACACATTCTTTTTGAAAGTTGCTGTTACACAAAAATCCAAAAATTTGGATGAGCGGGGTCTGAACTTTATGTGCTAACGCACATTACCTAGCCTCCTTGTTACCATTAATAAAAATATGATTATTATATTTGCGTAGAAGATAAATTTAGATAAATGTTTAACTGGTCTAAGGATTTCGCAAGTGAGCAAGTAACCGCAAAAAGTTCTAAAACTTTTTAGGAAAAACGCTGAAATCAAATCTCGGCAAGTGCTGAAATTGTCTAAAGAAAGTGTTGAAGGCGCAGCAAATGCTGAAAATGATAAAGTTACGTAATTATCTGGATCTAAAACATTTGAAACATTTGAGTGTTCCTAATTGACGAACAGTAGTAGCAATGCAAGTGTTGGTTCAATACTGGACTGTTACAAAATAATTAATCAAATTTTATTCAGTCAGTCTTTTTTTAAAAAGGATTTGATCTCAAATCAAAGCTGACTGTTGATAGGCCCTATTGACTTCCTCTGCTGTTCCAAAATATTATATCTAGTTTCTTTTCTCGAAAGATTATGGTCGTCTGACTTCTAAAAATATTTCAACTTTTAGCTTAGAGTCAGCAAAGAAAGAAACATTCTTCTTTCTCTTTTTATACAGAATTAAAATTTAATATTTCCAGCAATTTTACGCGTTAAGTTTTCGTTTTCTGGCCTTGATACTACTAGATTTACCAATTTCTTTTCATTTTTAGGTTTTGGCCCATTTTTCATGTGTTTGTCTCGTTTGCTTTAAAATTATCTCATTATTGACATTTCACACATTGTCGTTTACAATAAGACACAATTGAACGTATAAAAGTTTTTAAAGGTATAGGTTAAGGTTATAACGGCTTCGACACCCCTTGCTCTAAGAATTTGAATGAACTTTTTAATTTTACCTTTAACTCTAGTTTGTTTTCACTTTGTTTTTTTTTATTCGAATGGAATATCCTGGAAAATGAAAAGTCCCAATGGCTGTATATAGTTCTTGTCTTCATTTGACGTTTTTTTGTTGACGTAAGACATATTATCAATAGGTAGAGGTCTCAAGCGCTTCCATTGGACAAACAAACAAACCTAATTTTTTTCTTTTCTTAGCTAATGGTTTTATAATTTAAAAAAAATGTTTTCGAAAAACACAAAAAGGTTGCCTAATGTTGCTGTTTTTCTCTTTTTTGTATTTTGTTTCGTTTCCTCATTAATCAGAGGTCACATACCACTTTATTGCAGTTCAAGGAAGGCTCATTTGAACATACTTTGGTTGGAAAAATCCGGCTTTACGGCTTCGAACGCCTTTTCACGCAAGTTATACATTAAATTTTGTTTGTTGAATCTATTTGTTGTTCATTTTGTAACCTCATAAAAAATTGAATAATAAAATGGTTCTAACAGGCCTTCCTATAGGCCTTCCTATAAAAACGTATGTGATCCTAAACTTCAATTGCTATCAAATGGTTGTCATTACTTAGCCAAAATAAAAAAATAGCCAAAATTTTATTGCAGTTTTTTTGGTTATTTTGTCTAAAAGTTACCGATCCTTATTGTGAAGTGGTTCCATAATTTTTTCTAGCGAAGTACAAGATATTTATTTAGTTTTAGTTTTATCTGAGTTTATTTTGACTTGTTAATAATTTTTTTTAAATGCGCATAAAATTTTGGATGTTATTAAAATTTGTTGTTATTGTTGTTTGATTTTTGTTGTTCGCCTTGACTGGTTTTTTTAATAATGGTTGATCTCATCAATCTAATGAAAATTTTTTTTGTACTCCACTGAGTTGTTTGCTTTGGAGGCGATCTTTTCGCTCATACACAATCTTTTTGAAAATTTCTGTTCCACAAAAATACAAAAATGTGGATGAGCGGGGCCGGGACTTTATGTGCTAACGCACATTACCTAGCCTCCTTGTTACCATTAATAAAAATATGATTATTATATTTGTAGAAGATAAATTTAGATAAATGTTGAACTGGTCTAAGGATTTCGCAAGTGAGCAAATAACCGCTGAAAGTTCTAAAACTTTTTAGGAAAACACTGAAAATATTTATTATAAACTCGGCAAGTGCTGAAATTGTGTAAAGAAAGTGTTGAAGGCGCAGCAAATGCTGAAATTGATAAAGTTGCGTAAGGCATTGTTATAAAATATACAAATTCAGCTCTGAAAGTGTTGAAAATTGTCAAAGAAAAGGTTCAAAAAATTGAAACAGAAGTCTGAATTGCTGAAACTATACACGTGTCACCACTTCTTATTAGTCAAACAAAAATCATGTATGATGTTACACAAAACATAACGTATTTCCTAGTACGATCCTTGTATGACTTCTAAGAAATTATATATGATCCTTGTATGACTACTAGGAAATCATATATGAACCATGTATGACTACAAAGGTATCATTTATGATCCTAGTTTGAAAACCAAGAATCATACATCTAATTCTCATAAATCTGTTACCACTATGTTTTTTAAATTTTTTCATTCGGCAAGGAATCTATTATGTGATTCCACGACGACATTTTGTGATCCTTCAAAAGACCCACAATATCATTTGCAAAATTGGGCACTCAATTAAAGAGTAAGTCCAAATAGATAACTGACGTTCTGATTTTCTCTGAAGCCAGTTAATACCAAAAAATGCTTATTTGTAAGAAATATTTAAAACAAATTACAGATAGCCACAACTTCGTTTTCTGAAGTTATTTAAATCGAAAAGTTATTCTTTTAGCCCACATAAGGAATCAAATGTGCAATGCGAATGCGATATAATAATTTAATATGTCCCCTCTGACTACACTATACGGGAATCTGTGGAACAATTCAATGTTTTATATGTCATATATGACCTTGTATGATTTCCAAGAAATTTTTTCAACTTCAAAAGAAAATGAAAAATAAACAGTTTTTAGGCTACGAATTTTTTGTATGATCCCTGTATGATTTCTTGGAAATCATATATGATCCTTGTATGACTACTAAGAGATCATAAGAATCATATATGAACTTGTATAATTACTAGGAATCATATATGATCCTTGTATGACTACTAAGAAATCATACAAATCATATATGACCTAGTTTGATTACTAAGAATTGTGTATGATGAGCAACCCAATATATAGGCAGCATGAAACTTCTAAGCTTAAGTACATTAAGTTCTAACGTGTCTTTTTGTGCTTAGGAAAGTTTGGAAAACATAAAATAAAGGTTATTTATTCCTAAAAAAATTTATAAGTGATTAATATTTGGAGGAAAAATGTAACAGAAATTATTCAAAAATTGCCAAATATACTATTTACTACAAAAAACTTCGTAATTTGTGCAAAGTCCGTCCAAAAATGTTGAGGAGGAGGCAGTTGTGCTGCAGATGGAGGCTCAAGAGTGAGCTGAATTGGTAAAGGTTATGAAAGAAATACGCTGAACGTGAGAAAATTGTGTTGGGAAAATGTGGAAACAGCCCGGGTCGAGGTTTTTTGGTGAATTTTCATGAGAAATGCAGTGATTGATGTGAATGCGGTGAAAAAAAAAATAATTCACCGCTTTTAACCGCATTTATTACAAAAATTCACCACCAAATTCACTGCATTTCTTACAAAAATTCACCGCTTAGACTATTATGGCAAATTAATGTAAGAAATGCGGTAAAGGCGGAGAATGCGGTGAAAAACAATAATGGTGGTTTAAAAAAAAATCAGTTGAAGCGCTGACTCAGGTAAGAAAAGTTCAGCAGGGGGAATTGATAGAAGACACGGTGAATTTTCGTAAGAAATGAGGTGAAAAAAAATTTTCACCGCGTATTTCTTACACTTTTTTGCGGTGAATACGGTGAATCCGGTAAACTGTTTGTTTCAGGTGGCGTTCTCGCGTTCTCGGTGGCGGTTAATTATTTTGTTTTTCACCGCTTGATGCGATGAATTATTTTTTTTCGCCGCTTTCTCTCAAGGCGGTGAAAAAAAAATAATTCACTGCGATTCATCGCATTCACCGCAAAAAAGATGTAAGAAATACAAGGAGAAAAAATTTTTTTTCACCGCCAAACCTCGACCCGGGAGTAAAATAAGCACTTAACTTGTGGAAAATTTGCGCGAAAAGCGTGAAAAATATAAAAGATATTTGCCGAATAATAATCCCATCACTATGTAAAAACATTGTAGGATATGCGTTGAGAACAGCTGAAAAAACTTTTCTCATTGGGAAGTTTTGAAATTTTTTTTCTGAATGTGTTTACATTCGCTGAATTTATGTAAAAAACGCTAAAAATTCAGCAATTGAAGGCCAAACAAGGAGGCTCGGTAATGTGAAATGAATTGGTAATAAAACGGAAACGAAAACCTACAAACATGGGAAAATACTCAAAAATCACGATTTTTTTTGAAAAATGGTTGTACCAAGAACAAAGACCAGTTGAAGACAATTAAATTGTCAAAAGCTACCACTAGTTCAATAGATAAGAGATATGACTTGACTAAAGAGATGCTAAGCTACAATTTAACAGAATTGCAATTTGCAAATCTCAAAAATCCGTTGATTTTTTTAAAAAAAAAACAAATGATTTCAAAAGTCATAGCCAACATAAACCTTTTACTAAAAGAATAGAAAAAGTGTTCTTGCAACTTCTTCAAAATCTAATTGCACTTGTCATTAGTGACACTTTTTATAGGACTATAAAACAACATCAATTACAAGTCTCCTTTAAACACCATTTGCGTCTCCTTTAAACATCATAGTTTTTTTGTAAAATTACGATCTCAAAAGGACAGCAAAAAAAACCACAAATATTGAAAAGCTTCTAAGATTTACAAAACTATTTGAAACAATTTTTCTAAGCCCTGAAGGCATCAGTCAAAACGTTGAACCACTTGAAAAACATAGTTTGGGTCAACAAACTATCAAAGAGATCTCTCAATAGAAACACTAAGTTACGAAAATGATACAACATTGTAAAATACGAAAGCAAACGCAAACCAAGACAAAAGAGGATAAGTTGAAGATCGTATTACATTTTTTTGAAAAAATTTAATTTGAAAATTTAAAAGGATCATTGGCTATACGCCGATATCAGTTATTAAGTTCATTTATGTACCTATCGTTGGCCACTGAGAACTTTGGCATACAACAACAAAAATTAGCAACAGGTAAATAACTGTAAAAAATTCTGGAAGAGAACGGTGTCGCAACGCTTAAAACCATATGTTATGAATATAATAAACATGTTCAGTTACAAAATTTGTAAAGATTTTTCAGTAAGAATGATAAGTAATGTGACAAATTACAAATAAACCAAAAAAAGATAGCCAAAATGGGCAATTATGAACAAAAAATCACAAAATTTTTTATGAAAACTCGTAGTACCAAAACCAAGAGAACGATTTCTTTTTAAAAAATCTGCCACGAAGATCACTTTGTATCTTATGTGAAGGTAAGTTTGAATTGTATTTAATTAAAATGAGCTAAAGGTTGACAGAAATAATATAAAAAAATTGACAAGTTCATAAAGTCACCGAAATTTCCTTAAAACAAACACTTTCAATGACATAAGAGACATTGAGACTTAAGAGACATAAGGTAATAACAAAATCAATGGTACCGTTTCACCTAAACCCCTTGAAGAAGCGGATTGGATATTGAATTGTTAGAGTTAGTAAATAGACTGCAAAAAGTATACAAACACATGAAGGCCAAACAAAAGAATTCAGATAAAGTTCACTAAAAACTCATCTTCAAAGCCATTAAAAACATAAGGTTCTTAGAAAATAAACTATATCTTCATTCAACCTCATTGTAACAAAAATATGATCTGACATTAATGAAGCCCTGAATAAAATTTTTGTCATTAATTAACGTTAAAAAAACAAAAGCAAATTATTTTGAAAAAAGGCAGCTCCATTTTCTGATTGTAAGAATCCATGCTATTATCAAACATATCACTGATTTTGCCAAGCTTCCAGCACACCACCCAAGTAATCCATATGTTTGCGAATTAGACCAATTGTTGAGTGAAATATTTCAAAAAATGAGGCATTTTTGTATAATAATCGAGTTAATTTGCACAAAAGACCGGCAAAATTTAATTCCAGAAGAAATTGATAGGGCGTCGAGTTTCAACTCGCTCTTTTTTGGAGTTTAATGAGATTGCGTCCGCGGTCTTTAGGTCTCCACTTTTGGCAAATTTAAACAGAACAGACCCAAAAAGCACATTTTGAGATAATTTGGACGAAAATAGTCTGAGTTTTAAAAAAATTTTTTCAAAACTTTTAGCCAAAGAAACTCTAATCAAACAACTCAGCAAGTTGTTCCTAACTCTAAGTGCAACTTTAACACTCTGCTGTTAAAAATTGAAACCTATGTTGAATTAATTTAGCAAAATTGTGCCTGAAAATATCTGAACAAAAACTGTCAAATATTCACAAAACTTTAAACCTCGATCGATCCCTGTAGAAAAGCAAAATTTGATATTTTTATCTCCACAATCTAGGATGAACTTACTTTTTAATGATATCACTCACAACTCTCTACGATGAATATTTCGATCAGCCAAAATTGACTGAACATAAAAGAACCCATTTGAGTATATATTCCTCTCTAACCACTAAAGTGGGGGTCTGTACAACAAAAATTGTATTTAATTTCCAGTTTACTATGGCATACAAGAGTAGGATATCAATTTAAATCTAACATATTTAATCAACAAGTTTTTAGAACAATTGAAGAAAATTTGGTCAAAATTAACGGAAAATTGTGAAAAAAACAACGGATTTCACTCTACTTTTCTCAAACCTCGATAACTCCCTGTCAAAAACAAAAATAAAAAATTTTTGTTGTTCCATATTCTACGCTGGACGAGCTTTCTAATGATACCAGTCTCAACTCTCTACGATCTATATATCGATCGGCCAAAATTGTCTGAACAAAAAAAACCCATTTGAGTATATAGTTCCTCCCCCACAAGTGGGTCGGAACAATTATGTAAGGTTTCTCTGTTTATCATATAGTTTTTGATAAAACCCTTACACGGTGACAAAATAATATAGATGTTTTTCGTTTGTGCCCCCCCCCCCCCCAAGTACGTTATGGGGGGGGGCACAAACGAAAAACATCTATATTTTTTACCCAGTTACAGAGCACCCAGTTACAGAGCACGTGTCACTACACAGTAAATCGTTATGTAAAAATATGGCACGTTCATCTGGGAGGTGCAAATAATATTCACCCACTGAGTTGGGGGGAGGGGCACAAACGGAAAAGATCCAAAAATATCTTCAAAGAAACTGATAACTGATACTGTTGTTGAAGTTGTTTATTCCAGAACTCATGTAATCGCCATCAGCATTTTGAATATAGCCCAGCTCAGCAAACACGAATCCCACTATACATCTCTGTTGCTCACTACCTCCATAGTTGTCATCGCACACCACAACCACCTGAAAAATTAAATATTATATCTGCAGAAATTCTGGTCATGAAATTTTAGAAACCAAGCTGAAGACCCAGCAAAATTTGAAAAAAAACGTCTTTTTTAACCAGAACACGTGTGTTCAGATCCCGAATCCAATCAGCAATCTTGATTTCGAAAATTTCCTTAGCCTTCTTGCTCTTAGAATTTACTCTTAATAGAATATCCTGCGTTATCTGATCTTAGTCCCATTTAATCTTAATAGCAATGGTCGGTGGCTAATCAGAATGGCGTTTCAGATGGTTTGTTCATTCAGTGTCCTTTTTAATGTATTTTTTAATAAAAAAGTGACGTTTTAAGCAAAACATTTATTTAAGACTTAATTCAAATTGGAACAATTGCTGTCTTAAGTTTGAAAAGATGCATTTTATAAAGCCGGATGTGAAAAATGCTTGCACGATAGCACACACTAGGCAAAATGAGAGAAGAGATCGACCCGAATGAACTTGCCAAAATATTGCAAGATAGAAATTCTTTCGTCTTAAGACATGCTGCAAACTGAGCATCGCGTCTTATCCCCGCATGCGTTAGTACAATAATTTGTCACTCAAACTTTTAAATAATCTCTCAGAACTACTTCACACGAAGTCATGATGGCTTGTTAAGATTAATATAGTTATTCAAAGATTGAATGCGGGTGAAATGTCACCCATTTGCCTGCTCAAATTCGCTGTTTCACAACCATACATTAAAAAATCTATATCAAAGTTTAACCGAATTGCCCAGGTTTAGGTCCAGACCCAAATTGAGCTATGATCAGACTATGCAGACTGAAATGACCTCTGATCAGACCTTCCATACCAAAATGATCTCTGATCAGACTTTCCAGACCAAAATGTCCTCTGATCAGACCGAACCCAGACCACTGTCCAGACTATAGTACGCTTATGATCAGACCCAAATTCAGACCATTGTCCAGACTATAAACAGACTATGGTCAGACCATCTTCAGACCAAGGTCCAGACTCAATTTCAGACCATTGCCTAGATCTTAATCAGACTATGACAAGACTCAAGTGCGCTCAAAATAGTCTGATCAGAGAAAGATTTTAATTATGAACAAATCTTTTAATTTTGCTATAATATATTCATTTCATAAAAACTGGTGTTTGCGGTATTAAAATAATCTAAGGAAAAGCCAATTCTGAAAATACTGCTAATGAAAACGAAACCTATCTGTTGAGAAAAAATTTTATTTACCATACCCCTTAGCTCATATTTCTGACTCAATGGATGAACTTAGACAGCTTTCCACAAGAAACGTCGTGGTCTTCAGTTAACCAAAATTTCCTCTTGAGGGGCCGGTCTTTGCTATCAGCTGGACTCCTTGTTTCTGATCACTTTAGATGAGTCTCTGATCGGAACGCTGCTTTATTGTTGCCTCTTGGCAGAGCCAACATCCCTCAATAAAAAAATAACAAAAAAATGAAAAAATAATGCACTCGAAATCAGACCTTCCAGACCGAATTGACCTCTGATCAGACCGAACCCAGACCATGGTCCAGGCTATGAAGACTGTGATCAGACCTTCCAGACCGAATTGACCTATGATCAAACCGAACCCAGACCATGGTCCAGACTAAAAAGACTATGATCAGACCTTCTAGACCGAATTGACCTCTGATCAGACCGAACCCAGACCACGGTCCAGACTAAAAAGACTATGATCAGACCTTCTAGACCGAATTGACTTCTGATCAGACCGAACCCAGACCATGGTCCAGACTAAAAAGACTATGATCAGACCTTCTAGACCGAATTGACCTCTGATCAGACCGAACCCAGACCATGGTCCAGACTAAAAAGACTATGATCAGACCTTCTAGACCGAATTGACCTCTGATCAGACCGAACCCAGACCATGGTCCAGACTAAAAAGACTATGATCAGACCATCCACACTGAATTGACCTCTGATCAGACGGAAATCAGACCATGGTCCAGACTATTGTGCGCTCGAACCGCTTTCCAGACCCTGTAATTTCGGTCTGGGAACACAGGGGTGTGCGCTCGATTGGGTCTGATCATAGCTCAATTTGGGTCTGGACCAAAACCTGGGTGGGTTTAAGAAGATTACCTGGAAAGTGTTTGTCTTCGGAGGGTTGCTTGTTAAGTCTCCTACATCTTTCCAGGTCACAACGATTCCAAATGAGCCGGTGAAATTCGGATCATCAAGTTTCACAGAGAAGTCATCCAAATCTTGGTTTGTCAATTTACGGAACCAAATTCTTGCAGACGATGCGGCACCACTAGGCGGGAAAAGACACTCAATCAGTGCAGCTGCAAAAGTTAGCTCGGTTAGGTTCCAAAAGTCGGTTGGCTTAGTGGGAAAAGTCGAAGAGGCGTCACATGGAAAAGTTATGAAACCACAACATATACAGAATGTTTGCAAGAGAGAGCCAGTGAAGGTCACTGGTCTGTCGAATGAGAGTTGACCAGAACAGGCGCCATTTGAAGAAAGAACATCCGTATCTCCGTGTTCTGCATCCCGGGTCGAGATACGACCGGATATAAGCGAGTAATTTTATTAAAAACGAGCTTAATGTGTGCAAATTACGTAATAATTTGCCTGTTTATGAAGAAATTAGGTAATAATTTTGCTCGATTTGTGAAAATTATGTGAGAAATGTGCCTAATGTGCTGAAACTCTAATTGCAATTGCCTAATATGCTCTACAAATTTTTCAAATCTCGTTGACGCACTTTCCACGACAAATCAACTCATTTTTCAGAACGTCGGTTACAAAATTGCACCACTTCAAAAATATTTGAAAACCAACGAATTCGGCGAATTTCCTGCGCATTTTTAAAGCATTAATTTTATCGTACATTCTAAAAATTTAATCTCAAACAAAAACACAAAGCTCAGAAACTTATTCAAATAACGAGCAGTTTTCAAGTATTAAGGCAGACATTCTTTGGACTCTTTTAAAGCCTTAAGGATTAAAGAAAGGGGGCTACTCTTTTCCGTGCGCGATGTAGACCTACCTAAATCTAACTGACTAACCGACTCTTGAAAAAACTAAAGAAGGACTTCAATAATAATGGCAGAGTATATAAAGTACGCCGAGTCAGACATATACATATGATGTACAAATATCAGAAGACTGACTAGAACGGCGTAAAATGCCTTATTCGAAATAGAATAGAGTCTTTTGAGTCTGTGATTGGTGGATAATACATATAACAGAGTTTCATCTGCTGCAGTTTCATCAATGTTCGAGCAAACTTGATTAAATATTACATTGTCCTAAATCTGGCCCCACTTCTTCATTTTCATTTATATGTAAGTCCACGTCTTGGCAACTTTTGGCGTATGTTTTCTTGTCTATCAAGTCATTCAAAAATTGCAGGCCGTATTTTAGTTTGGTAAAAATTTCATCCTTTTTTTTGTTTTTTGCCTGAATATACTCTCTTACTAACTCCTTTTTATGCTTCAATTGAACTTTTTTATTATCGAAGAAAATTTAAATTTTTGCGTAGTTTTACAAAATTGTTTTTTAAACCTCACAATGCAAAATTAATGCGTCATGTATTTCATACAACCAGTTTATATACCTTTTTAGACCGATTGTTCAAAAATTTTGTTACAATGGTGGCTAAAAATTTTAAAATCGAAAATTTCAACCCAAGCATGAAGCTTTCCAAATCAAACCATAACTGAACCCATTCTGGGTTGAAGTTTATATCAAATTTAAATTGAAATGGACAAGTTTATTGGAGTTTTTAGCGTAAAATCTAAAAGGAAATGTTTTCTTTTCAATGATTTCATTAGGCCATTCGGAAATAAAATTTGAAAAGTTCTTCCTAATCAAATCAAATAAAGCTGTATATGGAAGTTTTCTTGTCATTCAAGCTTAAAAGAGTGACACATATTATGCTAGCTTGACCAAAAAAATTCAATTTACATTTTCCAAACCTCGATGAAAGTCAATTTTTTTAAAAAACTAACATAAATTCTATTATTGTCGAGGAGTTGCTTAAAACAAACAGTAACTGATAAAGATTTTTATCGACGATACGTATCAAAAATTTTAAATTTGTTCTATTAATAAACCAGAAATTTTTTAATTTATCTTGTATAAGATAAATGGAAATTATTTTTCTGAAAAAATAAACAGTTTTTTTTTTCAAGATTTGACAGTTGTTCAATTTATTAAATGCAATAACAAAATAAAAAAAGCATCCATCTGAAATGGCGTGCCCACAAAATCTCTGCAGTAAACAAACAGGCGGCTGAAAACCCAAGCACTTCTTTATAAAATCACCAGAAGAAAACAAGAAAAAATTTCAGATATCGACCAAACATGCCATTCACATTCACTCACTTTGTCATAATGTTTTCCTCATCCTTTTGTTTTGTAGGTAGCTCGGTCAACATTAAAGAACTAAACACTAGGCTTTTTCGCTGTCGTTTTCTGTAATGCATAAATGATGCATGATAGTCTTACTATAAACTACATGTAATATTGGCTACGTATTATTCAAGAATTAAGTCTGTTACGTGACCAAGACTTGACCAAGTCTTGAACAAGTCTTGAACAAGTCTTGGACAAGTCTTGGCAGATCTTGGCAATCCTTAAAACTTTTAAGCAAGACGTAATTTGCACTGAAATGAGAAAAACTTTACATTTTTTCCTTGAGGATATTTATCGTGATAGTTTGTTCATTAAAAAATGACCAAAAATTAGAGCATCAGTAAAACATAGTTTCAATATTCAAAAAAATATATTGAAACTATGTTATATTGATGCTCATGATAAAGAAATAGCTCAAAAACAATGCATAATTTATTCACGAAATACAATAAAAAGTGTTGCACACTGCGCAAAAATAAAAATTGGCTACAAAATCTAGGATGAGCGAGAAAAACGTTTGGAATCACGTAGGAAATTTTGTAGGAAAAGTGTTGAAAATAATGTAAGAAAAGACCTGAAAAATGTAGAAAATACGTAAGAGATCCGCCTACAGCGGCGGTATTGTGTCAAAAAACATTTAATTTTGATAAGAAATGCACTGACGATCGCTGGAAATAGAAGTAATTTTTAACGAGAAAATTTGTACGGATGAACCCACTTTATAAGCTGACAAAAGCTTAAATTATCTACGAAACGCGTTGAAATTTAGTAAATAGTTATTCTTACATAGTTTTTGGAAAAATGTTCGACCCGGGCCGTAATTAACGAAGTCGCGCTGAGAGAAATTGACTACAGATGTGGTTGTTGCTAAATCCCTGAGAGTTGATTGAGCTGTTCTAGTAGGATCTGCGGTGCCAGAAGTTGATGAAGTCGAAGAGGTTGTCGGAGTTGATGATGTTGTTGACGACGCTGTTGAAGATGTTGTTGACGATGTCGGATTAGCTGACGATGTTGTTGATGACCTTCTGGACGATGTCGTTGACGATGTTGTCGAAGTTGTTGATGATGTTTTTGACGACGTTGTTGAATATCTCATTGACGATGTTGTCGAAGTTGTTGATGATGTTGTTGACGACGTTGTTGAATATCTCATTGACGATGTTGTCGGAGTAGTTGATGATGTTGTTGACGACTTTGTTGAATATGTCGTCGACGATGTTGCCGGATTAGTTGACGATGTTGTTAACGATGTCGTCGACGATGTTGCCGGATTAGTTGACGATGTCGTCGGATTTGTTGAAGATGTCGTCGATGAAGTTGTTGACGACGATGTCGGTGATGTCGTCGATGAAGTTGTTGTCGAAGTTGATGACGACGTGGTCGGTTTAGTTGACGAAGTTGTTGACGATGTCGTTGATGATGTTGTCGAAGTAGTTGACGATGTTGTCGAAGTAGTTGACGATGTCGTCGGAGAAGTTGACGACGTTGTTGACGGTGTTGTAGGTTGATTGAGACAGAAAAGTGGTGTTAATGGTACAATGTTTCCACTTAAACTTTGATCAAGTTCATGAATTATTATGGTTCCCTCCGCTCCCTCTGGAGCGTCAAGCCAGAGTGATTCTACGTCGGCTGTTCCAGACTTATCAATCTCAAAACTACCTGGAACAAAATTTTGTCAATAACTTGATGCCAGTATCAAGCATAAATCCATAAAATTTTTTAAAAATTTTGATTCCAGTTCTTTCAACTGGCAATAAAAATGATATTGTAATTGCGAGCAAGAGCCAAAAAACATTGACTTCACTGTCGAAAAATAGTGATCAGCTGTTGACAAGTCTTCAAAGGCAGGTTTTAAAATGCCAGATCACCGAAGTGCCAGATTTAGAATGCCAAAATATTCTATTCGCAGCGCCAGATCTTCAGGTGAACACAAAGTAAAGTCGTGGTTTTGTGTTCAGGTGAACTCAAGAAAGACGTGGTTTTGTTGATTTTTTATTAGGTTAATGAACATTTCTTGTAGAAAATAAAAAAATTGAAAAACTCGATACGGCCTTATATGGAGCGGTACTAAGATTTGTATTTTTTTCGGAGTTGTGAATCTCGTAGCCAGCATTAAAAAGCTTTCAAAAGCAGTTTTAATGCGTCACACTTTTTAACATCATTTTTAGCAGCTTAGAATTGAGAAGCCAGGCATTGCATTTGTTTTTTACGGTGCCGTAAAAAACTTAATACGGCAGTATATCATGCAGTACTACGTTCATAATTTTTCCACGGCACTGTATACGTCCTATTAAGTTTTCGAAGTTTTGTCTAAGGTGGCTAACCTGCCCCCCCCCCCCAGATGAACGTGCCATTTTTTAAACTAAGATTTATTTGATGACACCTGTTCTGTAACTGGGGGTACATAGCGTACAAGGAGTGTAGGGGGGGGGGGGGGGTCACAAGATATCCCAATTTTGTTTATTATGCAACTTACATCCATTGGGAAGGCTGACCCCAATTCTTGTGTAGTCTGTCCCATCAAAAATTTCACCTGCGGAACCTTGGAGAAAACTGAATTTAAGCCGGCACGTTAGAACTCCCCCAAACTGGTCTGATAGACATCCAAGAGCAATGCGGGAATATTGAGGTGCAATTCCAAAGACGTATGTCCATTGCACGAAAAACCCTCTGTCCATCATCAGACCCGGGAACTCGTCTTCCAGTGCCCCAACCGACAGGACGTCAAAAGAAGTGGATCTAATAAATGCATTAGTAGCATCTTGCAATGCTGCCGCTATTATTGGCGATCGGGCAACTCGGAAGAAGTCGGCAGCGCTCGTCAAGTTCTCGGCATCATCGGAGTCGCCGAAACCAAGAGTAATATAGCCATTTTGACATAGTCGGATGCTGTAAAAATCAAAACAGTTTCAAATTGATCGAAGAAGAAGAAATAAACGGCCAACAGTTTAATATTTAAAAAAAGTCGTTAACAGATTTAACGTCTGAATTGTTCCGCCCTCTAAAAGTCTTTTGTGCCCCCAGTTGTAAATTTCGTGTTGTTATTTTGAACGTTACTTAGTCAAAAACAGCACGTGCGTTTGGGGTGTAGAAGTTATAAACCCGTATAACCTGCCGGGGGTAGGAGTTACAGTAGAGATCCTAGATTTTTTTTTGCTAAAGCGTCATTATATGAACTATAGTATTTTTTTAACCAAAAATGCAAACACGCCAATCTGAAATTCATGCAACGCAAACATTGCAAAATATAATTGATACCCAGGTTGAGGTGCCATCCGGAAGTGACCTCTGATCAGACCTTGCCAGACGAAAGTAACCTCCTCTGATCAGACCACCCCAGACCAAAGTGTCCACTGATCAGACTAAAGTGTGCTTGAAAGACCGTGTGCACTCGGAGTGCGCTCAAAGTTGTCTCTGATCAGACCTTGACAGACGGAAATGACTTCTGATCAGACCGAAATCAGACCATTGTCCAGAAGATTATGCGAACATGGGCCCAGAACAAACCCAGACCATTGTCCAGACGATTTTGCGTTGAAAAATACTCCTGATTAGATTATTGTGCGCTCGAAATCGCCTCTGATCAGACTCAATTGCGTTCAAATTAGTCTGATCAGTGGATAGTTTTTACTATGAACGAATCTCTTTAATTTTTCTATAACATATTCAATTAATTAAAATTGATGTTTGCAGTATTATTATCATCTGAGGAAAAGCCGATTCTAAAACTATTCCTAATGGAATTAAAAACCAACTATTGAGAAAAGAATTATTTAGCTAACCATTAGTGCATATTTCTGACTCAATGGATGAACTTATACAGCTCTCCAAAGGAAACGTCGTGGTCTTCAGTTAATCAAAAGTTCCTCTGAAGGGGACCAAAATTTGTTATCAGCTGGACCTTATAGCTCTGATCAGAGGAAGCAGACTCTAGACATCTCTAATTTTTAAAAAATATAAAAAACAGAAAGAAAAAAATGCGCTCAAAATCTTCTCTGATAAGACTAATTTGCGCTTGAATCCGCCTCTGAAAAGACCAACCCAGACGGAAATGCCCTCTGGTCAGACTATTAACATCCGGAGGTGACCTCCGATCAGAGCACCCCCAGACCGAAGTGACCTCTGATCACACATAAGCGCGCTCGAACCAAATTCCAGACTCTGTAATTTTGGTCTGGAAACACGCGTTGGACATGGGTCTGATCAGAGGTCACCCCCGTCTGGCACCTCAACTGGGTAGGTTAAGCGGGTTAATTAAGACTGGTTGAAGTCAGAACTGATAAAATTAACTAGGTTAGGACAGCTCGTATTAAAACCAACAAGCTATTAATAAAAATCTTTACAAATCAATATGTCAGCTTATCAATCTTATTGCTGAGTACTAAGTTAGAAAATCTCCTCTAAATTTTGCACAAAAAATTTTTGGGATGTGTCCTGATTAACGAAAAAAAATCATTTTATCTTAGAACCCGTCTGTCTGGGGTCACTACAATTTCCCTCCTAAAATCTTTTTAAATAGAAAGAAATACCAAATTCTAAAAATGCAGAGCAAAGCTTATTCTATAGCTTCTTAAAAACACAACCAAACAGTTACTAACTCCAGCATTAGAAACAAATGTTCTTGCTCAGGGTTGTTTCAAATGCTAATTTCCTACTACGTTTGTGTTTTTTAACCTAGTCAAGACAAACGTAAAAACATTGTTTTAAACATTGTTTGCTTCTTCAAGTATTAGATGTGTTCTTAAATATATCTGGTACTTTTATTTTCAGAGTGACTAGTATTTTTTGTATATTTGATTTAAAAGACGCAACAAAATGACGGAGGCTTTAAAAGAAAATTTAGAAAGAGGTTTGCATGTTCCGTATGAGATAAGTTTTAAACGAACATCAGGAGATATAGAATTTATTCTGTGCAAAAGTATCAGAAAACAGAAGAACAACTTACCTGACGAACTCGATAAGTAATTCGATAAGAAACTATTGTTACATCGATAAGTAAAAGCGACTAAAATAAACTGGATTCTTTTTTTTTGCGCTATCATTAACTTATTAACCTCAGATTAATCCATTATCAATCAGATGTCAGAAGTTAAAATTACGCACACAGAAAAAATCTGATTATAACATCGACTCACCACAAACAGATGAACTCGATTGTATCATGGGCCTTTATGACATTTAAGGAAAATTGAAAATCATGTCGAGGATTGGAAATCAAGATCTATTCACGTGCTAATGGAAAAAAATTACCTAGCTAATCTAAATTTACTCTTTTTCTTTTTGCATACATTAGCACGATAACAACGATAAAAAATTTTACATATTCCTAATTCCAATTTTAATTGAGAACTCAATTTATTAAAGTTTTGTGATCCGTGTTATCAACCATGACAATATTGTCCAGATCATCGAGTGACCAACAAAACACCAGGATCTGCAGAATGCCGAAACCTGTACCGCGTGAATGATGTCATTTGTCGCGCAGCGAAGAAAAAGGAGAAAATCAACGTCTATGTTACTACAATGGACATACAGGTGATTGTGAGCATGTGCGGGTAGGAGAAGATTCTTAAACTCACGAAGCTAATGAGTCCAAAGAATTAATTAGACAAAACATTTAAAGAAATTCAAAAAACGATTCGAAATTAAAATTCTTCAAAGTAGAGAGTAATAACAACAGAAGGGACTGACTTTCAGTCAATTTGCCTTGCATCACAACTTGGACTACTAGACGGCATTAAAGCAAAACTAGCAATATCCACTCAAGAAATGAGTGAGAGGTTACAGATGAAAATTCTATTGACTGGTTTTTGCAATTTGTTCATCAGGTATAAAAACTTTTACTGCGAAAGAAGAGTTTGGGTATCACTTCTGAAGGACACTTAAAAACACAAGAAAAATTTAGCTAACAAGAGCAACCATTTTGCGCTAGATGTAGAGGTGAATGGGAGATCTTGTTCAGCGCCGAATAAAAGGTGGGACCATTTTCTAAAATTTGTAGTACAATAAACCGTACAATAAACTAAATAAAAATTGTGGACAAGAAAACGACATTTTAGAACATGTTTCGCCAAAAACGGAGACGGGAATGTTCTATTCAAAAGATTATACCTTTAGAATGTCTGCAACATTGGAATAAATATGAAAGAATAAAAGCAAAAATCCAAGTAGATATAGGTGCCGATAGCACAGAGATTGCTCCTGAAACATACACTGAGATTGGTACAACTCAGTTTAATGATAAATTATGACGTCTAGAATCTTATAATTGTCATCAATGGACGCTTCTGCGGTCATCTACTTTTGTCGTTGCTTCAAGCGGAAGCGTGAATTACAAAGTCATCCAGTAGTTAGCCCACCTGATTGTTAAATCAAATTACTTGTACAAGACCTCCTAGCCAGGCACGGCTTGCACAACATCGCAAGCAAAGACTTTTTTGCAGTGAAAGTTCTTAAAACTCAGATGAAGAAAATAAAAGACCACGACCAATGCTGTGTAAAGCCGGGGAATACATCTACCTCTTCGATACATGTTCACAGAGAAGCTTGAACAGGAAATAAACAGGGCATCTTGGAGCCCACAAAAAGTCACGAATGCATCACCATGGTGTGAAAGGTAATAGAAAAAGGAAAATTGAGACTTTGCGTGGACTTTAAAGTGGTTATAGACGGCAAAGTCATGGATGAGGACTGCCCAAAATTAGACATGGAGACGAAATTCCATAGATTTAATGAAACATCCTACTTTAGAGAAGTTGACCTTTTAGAAGCTTACTATCAAATCGAACTGAAGTAATATGAAAAAAACGTATGCACAATCAAAAAATCTCATTGAATGTTGCAACTGTGCCGACTACCTCGTGGATTGAAAGTCTCTCCATCAATCATCCGGAGATGTATCGAATCAAAGCTCAAAGGATCAGGTGAATGGTGATTTTTCCGGACGATACGTTGGTCTATAGAACTACTAAAGATCAATCGACAAACAAATGCTTGCAGTCAACAGTCAACTACATGAGAACAGAATACGAGAATTTTTAGTCAGAAAAAATTAGTTCGAAACCGGTCAACTGGGTTAGTTTTTGTGGGATATTCCATTTGTGATGGCAAAGCAGAACCAGATCCCAAGACCGTGAAAATTTTTTAATTGCTAAATCACCAATTAAAAATAAACAATACGAACTGATTTTTTTGCCCGGGAATTTTACAGGAAAAAGGAATCCCAGTTCAGCAACCAGAGGGTTAACCCTGAATGCCATCAAAATAGCAACTTCTCATAAGGCAAGACGGAACAATTATCACTCGCAGGCAAAAATGGTATTTGTGCGAACCCCTTTGTACAGCCTTATATTTTGCAATAATGGGCCGCAGTTACTACAGATCCCTTTAAAAACATTTCTTGGTGTTCGTTCACAAAAAAGACATCCAGTAATATACTTCTTTAAAGAATTGACTTCCGAGAAATAAAAATAAGCAAACATAGAAGAACTGACAATTGACTTTCAGATCCTAATATTGCGACAAACTCCTCTTGTAAGATGATTCAGGCTACAACCAGATCACTAATCGCTGCAGTATTTCTTTGCGACAGACGAGATGATCCGAAGTCCTTGTCAACTAGAATCATAAAAGGGCAGTAGCTCTGAGGCACTTTGATATGGAGCTGAAGTACACACAAAGAGAGTAGACACATCTCGGTGACGCTTTGAGCAGAATAGATTTTGAAGGAAACGAAACTGACAATGATAGAGCTGGTGTTGCTTTCAAAAACTCATACATCGCTCAGACTGATTTGGTGACGTTAACAGAAATCAGAATAGAGACCGGAAAAACCGGTCTAATTCATGAAAAAAGGAAAGAATCAAATGTGGAAATTGAAAACTTTTTGCGGAAGCGAATAAAAGATTCGAACTAAAGAAGGACGCATTGACCATACACAATGGATTTATTTTTTCCCTTTCAATCCAACCATATTAGAAAAACTGATATTAGCAAAAACGCTTAAGATACATTCCGGGAGGAATGCAACCAAAGCATACGTCAGAAGGACAATATGATGGCCTGGTATTGCCCAAGACGTTCAACAATCTCCACGTGACCAGATATCGACGTTTGCGAACGGCTTTACAAAGACTGGGGTTATAATGATCATCAAGGCAATATTTTTTTGTTTGTTGACTCAGGCTCAGATTGAGTAGAAGTTTTCCCTGTGGTTGATGAAACATCAGAAACTGTTAAAATATATCTTAGTCAATTGTTCGCAAGATTTGGAATAGGTAACAATCTGGTAACTGACAATGGTCTTGAAAATGAAAGCGATAGTCTTAATGGAAAGCAACGGTGGGAACCACTGGGAGCTGAGAAAATGATTCACCTGTATATTATTAAGAGATAAGAGAGTTTCAACCACAACGTGTCGTTTGGGGCGTTCCTATATAGGGCACTGATGACACATCGCAACACTTCACAAAACGAGGGGGCTGACTTCCGATCTAATTACTTCTGGGACGCACAGTTAGAATAACAGCAATTGCAGATTTCGTCTTGTGCGAACCCATTCTATTCAATGACAATGAGAAAACAAAGACAGTTCCTGCGACTCTAATAATCAAAAGGGGTTTTATTAAATTTTCCATACAGCCTGAAAACTCAAATCGAATTATTCTAGCCAGACCAGAATAAAAAAGTTGAGAAATGAACCACCAGTGGAGGAGACCACTTCTTAACCGAAGTCTCAATCTCAGAACACAGTCTTTGGATCTTCATATAAATAAGAAGGCTCTGCAGCAAAAGAAACTGCAGAGCAACAACAAGCTGAACCATCGGATCTTCCATGAACATCAAAAAAAATAGAATGTTTTCTGATGGATTGGGAAAATCTCTCCGCAGAAAATTACTTCAAAAAGTGGGAGAATGTTATGGTTTCGAAAGAACATCAAGGACCTTGTAGTTTATTGTGTTGTTAAAAAGACAGAAATCAAAGGAAGAACTTAACTGACGAACTCTATTACTTTGTCAATAAGTAATAGCTACTAAACAAAACTTGAAATTTCTCCTGACGCTATCTTCATCTCAATGACCTCAGATTCAATTATTTTAAGTTACATGTTGGAAATTAAATTTTCCTAGCTTTATAAAACTGTGTCTAATATTCAGCGGCCTCCACTTGATCCTAACATTCAACGGATGTACTGAATTGTATCAGGGCCTGTATGAATTCTCACAAATTTAGAAAATCATGTCCAGGACTGGGAACCAAATTCTATCCACATACCAATCAAGTAAAATATTTTCAGCTAATCTAAGTATTCTCCGTATATTTTCGCATGGATAAGCATTATAAATAAGATATGAGTTGGTAGATTTCAACTTCCAATTTTAAATCAAAATGCAGCTTATTGATTACTTTTGACCCTTGATACCTACTTTTGAAACGAAATGTAACGACTATTCGCCATTTTTAAAACCGAATAGTAACCACCAATCAAAATCAGAATCAGGTTTCCTAATTTTAAAACCAATCATAAGAAAGCTTTTTTTTTTCATTTAAAACGCAAGTATTTGGCAGTTTCTTACTTTTAAACCCCAAAACCCCAAATTTTAAAAATCCGACTTTTTAAATCAAACATAAATTTACGTTTTCCTGCTTTTTAAACCAAAAATAACAATGGTTTCCTATTTTTGAGCCCAAATTTAATGACCTTTCTATCCTCTTATAACTAAGTATAACGAAAGCTTTCTGCCATTACCGTCGATATTTAAAAAATTACGTTAGCCGTTTACGTCATTTTTTCCAAAGACTGCAAAAGATGCCCAAAATCTTTGCTATTTTAAATAGGCAATAGTTTTTGGAGTAAATACAAAAAAATACAGAAAAACAAACCTGTTGTATTGGTTACCCGCAACCCAAAAGAACCAGTTCAAATTTATCGTTTCACTTGAGCACGGTGTTAAACTGTTCACAAGGAAAGAGTTTGGGTTGTCCGTAGAGATTACCAAGAAGGGCAAGGCAAGAGAAATCAAAATAAACAAAATCATTTTTGAAGACAACTGTTATAAATGCCAGAGCCAAATGGTTTAAGATGGAGCTTTCGAGGGCTTTCGCAGCGCACAACTGATAAACAACGATTTGCGTTCTTTTGTGTCTGCTAAATTAAAGCGCTTAAAATTTTTCAATTAACTCCGTTGAATCTTAGACTAATTTCAAAAGTTATTGAGTACAAATTAATAATTAGATAAGGCTGAGATAGTTTTTAATTTTCTAATTGATTGAAAAAATAAAACACTTGGAGACTGTTTTGGGCTGTTGGCAAAATTAATACTTAGAATAATATATTGTTTTCAGAATAAGGAGAAAAAACGCAACTACTCAACAAATAGTTTAGTTCTACAAATAAATTTCGGTTTCGAGCGACTGTTCTGTAAGAAGAGCAAAACTCTTCGTCGAGAGGTGTCTGATGATCAGGAGGTATTCCAAAAACTATTGCCTATCCGAAACAACGAATATTTTGGGCTCCTTTTGTAACCTTTCGAACAAAAATGACGAAAATGACATACCCTAAAGGTTTATTCTAGGAAACTAGTTTATTAAATTGATTTTTTTCGAACATTTATCTATGTTTTTGCACGTTGATTTTGAACATTGACTAAGGACTTTAACAGTAGCTTAGTTAGCTAGTCCTATAATCGCATGCCCAGCCTTTTTCCTATGACTCAAAACAGAAAAGTTGACTTGTCTTTGGTTTCCTCGGAAAGTTTTCAAAAAGGAAAAACTATACCTTTCGAAATTATCCAAGAACTTTGATCGGCGACGTTATTCATGTGGGAGAGTTTTAACTCTGGGGTAAATATAACTTTGAGTTGTTAAATCAGATTAAATACAAAAACCGGAATACTCTGGAAACAATATGCCGTAACAACTCTTAGCTGGGAAAATTTAGAATCGGTACGGGCAGTAACAATGCGAAAAGCTTACCCCATCAATTTGGACGTTTGAAAGCACAAAAACAAAATTAACAAAACAACGTCTTTTTGAATCAAATGTTAAACTTTTACCCATTTTATTTAGAAAATTTAAAAGAGAGTATGAAAAAAGTGTTGTTGCTGAAAAAGAAGCATTTGAGGAGTTGTTCAATAAATTAACCACCGCATAATAAGTATTTATCAAAAAAAATTGCAACCTAGTTCTGACAATGTGGAAACGTGTTGAATAAAATTGGTAATAGTTTAACATTTGATTTAAAAAGATGTTTCTTTGTCAATTTTGTTTTTGTGCTTTCGAACTTCCAAATTAATGTTTTAAGATTTTCGCATAGTTACTGCCCTTACAGAGTCTACATTTTTCCAAGCTAAGTGTTGTTACGACATTTTGTTTCCAAAGTATTCCGATTTTTTTAGTATAATCAGTTTTAACAACTCAAAGTTATATTTACAAGAGTTAAAACTCTCCCACATGAATAACGACGCCGATCAAATTTCTTGGATAATTTCGAAAGGTATGATTTTTCCTTTTTTTTGAAAAGTTTTCGAGGAAACCAAAAACAAGTCAATTTTTCTGCTTCGAGTCGTAGGAAAAAAGCTGGGCATGCGATTATAGGACTAGCTAACTAAGCTACTGTTAATGTCCTTAGTCAATAATTATAATCAACCTGCAAAAACAGAGTTTATTGTCGGAAAAAATCAACTTAATAAACTAGTTTCCTAGAATAAACCACGTCAATTAGAATAAACTAGTTCCAAATAAAAACATAGCACATAGAACACTTAAGACAACTCAAAAATCGTGCCAAAAAAGTTAATAACTAAACTTAGCTAAATCAGAACTACAAAAAAAGAAGCCGAAAAACTAATTTCCAAAAAAATTATAAAAAACGAAAGTGTATTGCAATGCAAATGGAGCCACAGCTTTTAAGTTAAGGGCGTTTTTAGGCTTGGGGCTAATTGAGGGCTAGAACTCTTGGTGCAGTGAATGGTTGTGCGGGAGGCAGGTGGGCAATAGATGGAGTGGCTGTGAATATTAGGTTTCTGGGGGGGGGGGTATACTAAGCAGGAAACAAGGGCTGTACTAAAACAGAAGTCAGTCTAAGGAAAACAAGAAGCATCCGCTAAAGTCGGGAAAAAAACTTGCTCTACTTTAAAAAACCCGTAGAACACCATTACCCATTTCTGAGTCATAAAAAGTCACACAGGTTTGGATTAATTGCTTCAAACTTCGTTAGAGAGCTTTTGAAGAAGTTGCAATAGCATCATCATTGTTGGTAAATTTTCTGACATCCCTGCTTTGGCATTATATATCAATGTTTTTCATGTGCACAAACCAACAAAGTGATTTATTGTTTTGACATCATTTAGGACATTTGTTTTTCATTATAACTCCCAGTTTAGATCTAGCTTCGGAATTCTAAGGCTTAGAGGATAGAGGATAGAGGCTTTAGAGGCCTAGACTTATGACAAGAATCAAAATCTTAGTCATAAGGGCCTTTATTGAGTAAAATTACACAGTTGAGCTTCGACATAAAGTCGAGTTAACTTGTTTTCAAATGAAAATAGTTGGTCCAAAGTTCGTAATCTATCATTTTTTGTCGAACAAAGGTTGGGCTGATCATTTGGGTTGTTCTAACGTCCAGCATGGTTGATTTACGTTCAGCAAAAGTCTAGAACGCAATTTTGGTTGAGTTGAAATTCGGCTGTTTGCTAAAGCCCAGCAAAAGTCAAATCACAAATTTTCTATTTGATATATAACTACTAAAAGAAATCAATGCTACATTGATCACTTAATAATTTTAGCATCATTTTGAAAATTAGAAACAGTTTGATGCAAGCTTGCTGACGGTGAGCCGTAACTAATTGAAAAGGCTGAAAAATGAAACAATACAGGTCTTGTTACTCATACAGAGAGCAAAAAATTAGCCAAATCTAATTCAATCTAACAAAAAACAGCATTTTCTAAGAACAGCAGCATAAAACAAAAAAATTTAAAAAAAAAACTTAAAATTTTTTCATTTTAAAATTATTTATTTATTTTATTTCCCGTGTCGAATTTTTGCCCCAACAAAGATTTAAGATCAGGGGGTAATTGGGGGAATCTTTACCAAACTACACTCAAAGCTGTTTTTGGGTTAATGGGGGTAATATTTGGTTTTTTGGGCAGCAGTGGGGAGGGTGGGGATAAGTTTTGCCGCCTAAAATGATGCAAGAGTAAGGAATAATTGGGGGTGTTCCCCTGGGAATCCCTAGTCTTACATTGCTTTAACCCCATATACTGGAAGACCGACAGCCTTGAACCCGCAGCCTCTTTACTATCAGCTTGTTCTCATTAGCCTCTCCAAACCATGGAGGTTTGTCCAATTCTTGAGGTCCATCTATATGAATCTATTCTCCATTGCGCCACTCTTACGTTTTCTAGGGTGTTCTTTGTTCAGATTAAAATCCACTAATATAAGTCAGTGAATCTGTCTGCTGCTTGCGGTAAAAATAATTGGATCCTTTTCGTTCGTGTCCCCCCTCCCGCAGTACAATAAGCACCCCCCAAAATTTACAGAGCAAGTTGTTTAGGCTGTAACTCATTATGTAAAAATTCGACAATTGCTTGTCGGGGGTGCAAATACTATGACCCACTAAGATGGAGGGATATAAACGGCAAAAATCCAAATATTTAATAAAAATGGCAAGCTAAGAGAAGTTAACAAAAGCACACATAAAAAATCGTTTGTTAAAAAAGAAAACGATCATCGCTACCAGCCAAGTGTGCGTTTCATTGAATGTTGCTGTAAAAGCTGTGAAATTGTAACAACGCATTCAAAACGTAGTTTAAATAGAAATTTTAGTCGATAGAAAACTGCGCTAACTTAGAGGTAACTTTGCAGTTTTTAGTGGTAAATTTTCTTTTCACTGCTCTCAACGCGTTGACCACTGTTCTTACATCTCTTTTCTTACAAATTTCTGTCGTTCAAAAAATATTTGGTATATTCAGTTGCGTTTTTTTGTAAAGTTTCCCATTCTTAGAGGTGAATTCGTTTTTATCAATGCATTCATCACAATCAACGCTGAAATTTAGCACCCTTACATCTTTTCACCACATTCACCGCAACTTTTACAGTTTTAGCGATTTACAGCGTCGACACCTCGACCCGGTTGGTTAGGCTCATAAAAACAAAACGGGACCCAGGGTAATCTTTAACTCCAAACAATCAACAAATTTCAAATGACTTTACGGTGAATTACGGCGATTAGGTGATATCAAAAATTCACTACAACCAATCTCGAATGTTATTTTAATGCGAGGGCCAATCAAGTAAGGTTTTCAGGTAGAACTGCTCTGTTTATCTCTGTTAGTTTGTCTCAATTGTTACCAAAGGTTTCAAAAAGCATACTTCTCAATTAATGAGGTGAAAACAAGAAAATCCATCAACTACATGCAATTTATGGGGCATTATGAAACTCCAAGTCATTTCGGGCTCAGTTTTGCTTTTTTTAGACCGAACACGAAGCAGTGATCTGTTGCTGTAGTCAATTTAAAAAAAAATTCTGGTTTCTGACATTTTAACCCCTTTTTTGCCATTTAAAAAATTTTCACCATAATTGACACGTTTGTCTCAAAAAATTTACCAACGTCTGCTTGATGTGGACTGGTTCTTATAGTTGACGCCTCCACAGCACTCTTTTTAGCGAAATGAAACAAAAAATTGAAACAACATATTGGGCGAATTGAAACAAAAACTTATACCTCGATATATAACGCATCAATGAATCATTTTTCGCTGACTAATCGTACCAAAATGCACTGAGTGACAAGATTTTACGCTTAATAACAAAACTGTTGTTTAAGCTAAATGGAAATCAATGCTCCTTGTTCACTTTTTACAAGAACCTCAGGTAAAAATTATTTAAATAGATGCATATTAACTGTTTGTGTACAAACTAATTGTCAAATTAATAGAAATTAGAAACTAATTTTAGAGTATCGAAAACCGGAACCAAATGAAATTCTAGTTATTTCAACAAAAAAAATTGAGTTAAATTTACTGTACTTAAAGCATTAGGTTTGCAAAAATCAAATGCAACGTTTTTTTTACAAACAAAGTTGTAGATAAAATTGAATGCGACCATAGTTCAATTAAAAATTATTATCATGAAAAGAGCGAATCAGAAACAAAATTATCAGAATGCGTTGTTGTAGTCTGCTTGAAACGAAATACAAATGTCGGCACTTTTGTTTTCAGACAAAATAAAACAACTTTGATTTCATTCTTTTTATAAACGTTTATAACCAGCAGTTCTCTACGTTTTCAAAAACACTAGGTTTTCTATGCTTGACAGAATTCGGACAAAACGATGATTGTGGCGAAATAAACTGGCGTATAGGCAATAAGAAAAACTGACGTCAGCAACCGAATATAATTAATTGGATAACATTTTTTCCCGGAATTACTTAGACCTAAATTTCGCTCCTACAGAAAATCGACAAAAAAGTTTAGGCTCGAGCACTAATTTTGAAAGTTGGACAAGCAAGAAGTCATTATTTCATACTCATTATTTCATAAGTTGGATTGATTCGCTGCACGAGAATTTCAATGTTAGTATAAATTTTAATTGAATTCTCTCTTTGAGTTTTGAACAGCGAAGTTAGAGTACTGTTCTGGGAATCCTTCGGCAATTCGAGCTCAGCCTCGGGCGAAAGCGCCCTCGGCTTTGAACTCAAACTGCTTTAGGCTTCTCAGAACTATAATCTAACATATACATAAATTCGGCATGACCACTTCTTTTTCGAATGAAAATATTACCGACAATTTGTTTTATTTGATACTTTTGCACTGCACAGGCAGACCTGAATTGCTTCGGTCAATTTTGACCACCAAGTTCTGTTTTGGTACGTTATTACATGACACTTACAAGAAATATGCGGAGAACAAACGGAACAAAAGTCATTTCATGTTTGCCTTTGCGTTACAATGAACTAAAAATAGCTAAGCGAGGATTTTGACTTTGAGACGTTTAAAAAAATAATTTTAGGAACGCAAGAAAAGAGGGAAGGTGAAAGTGGAAAAAAATGGAGAAAATTTTTACTATGGCGACTGTTGTCCTGGCCTACAGTGCTGGCTTCCACATCTTCAACGCCCAAGGGAATATTTAGGAAAGTGCGTCTGGGATCGAAAACGGAGATAAGGATAATTGAAATGATTCAAAATTCTTTTCACACCGACTCATTCAAGCCCACATCTATTAACCCCATATCATTTCACACCATAAATTGGCAGCCGGCATTTATCATATCGTTTCCCATACTTAAGCTGATTAAGCAGATTAAACACCACTTTTGGTTGTGAAAATTTTGTATCATGTCCGCCGGGCCGCCAAGAATAAATTATTTAAGTGTCAGTATTATAAGCACCAAATAAGTGCTTAAAATTGAGATGAAATGACAGATAGGTGGAATAAATTGGGTTAAAAAATGGAGCGTTAAACAAACAGGGGTGAAAAAAGGGTCACCGTTTCAAAATGTGTGCCCATTTAATGCAATCCCCGTAAAGTGAAGAATTTCAAGAACACAATTATAAATGTTACCCTCTTACAGTAATTGCAAAAAAGAGCTTCAAAAAGACACTCATTTCTCAGACACCACACAATGATGTAAATAGCCAATCTGCAAATTGCAAGATTCGACTGTTTGACAATGCCATAAGAATAGTTATAAGATAGTTTTGAAAGTTAACTTTTGTACTAAAGTACCAGAAGCATGGAAAGTTTTGCATCCCGTATTTTTTGCTTTCATTATTTAAATTGAAGCTCGGTATTGGTTTTGTTTCAATATCTTCTATTGGTCTAAATATTGCTTCAAGTTCCTTCAATGCTGGGTTAATTTTTTTGGTAACAATTTTTTCTTTTTTCTTTCGAAGTCACAATAGCGTACTTCTCCTCTGAAATGTGCCATGAAATGTTAATCTAATTCCCCTACACCTTGTACGACGGATAGAAACTTAGCCCTTTCTATAACTTGATTGGCTATTGTGAAACAATTGTTCAGGCTGAAAATATGCATGTCATAGAGAATGATGAAAAATTCCCGGATCGACCCAAACAGTCGTCTATGAAAAGAAAACAGCCTTTTCAATTAGCCAGCTGAAAAGATGAGAGTAGTAGATGATACCGGCTAGGTTGACATACAGGGGAGACACTTGCAAAAGGCTTTAGGCCCCACTGGGATGCGAACCCGGATATATGGAATGCGGGGCGGACATCATAACCCTCCACCAAGTAGACACTGTTGCTCTCCGAAATTAACCTTAGACAGCTTAGTTGGATCTTACATAGGACATACAAAATACACACAACATACATACACATAATACATACATGAAATGTCCCTTCATATTCCAAGCTTATATTACTTCGAAGTCTTTGCGGGCGATGAGTACATGTAAAACATACTAAACCGGCCACTCAATTGAGCTACACACAGAGGTAAAAAATTATTTTCTGCTTTTGAGATTTACAAAACGCCAGCCTAACATTGATTTGAAAAACCAAAATGAAAAACCGAGCTGTAAAAGACGAAATTGATGAGGGTATGACAAACTTAGTGTTTGATGATGGAAACCGGGAGAGGACCACATGGCGTTGCTGTTCCAATACCGTAGTCCCTCGATCAGAGATCACATTCTTTGTTCAAGTGAGTACCTTAGTGCTCATGACATATCTCTGTTTGGCCATGCTTTTCTTGATATCGGAAGGTTGTGAAGAGAAGTCAATTTGGATTGCATTGCTTTCATGTCTAGTTGATTACAGTTTGCCAAATCCTAAACTATGAATAAAGTTATTCTTACAAACGATAGAATCTTCATTGCGGTTGTAGGCCCAAGTGGTTGTGGGAAAACTGACCAAATATTCAACATGTTGTAAAGTTCTTTGTTCTACCCAACGTATCCCAAACATTATTACTTTTACAAAGAGTTCCAGGACACATTTACAGCTATGCAGCGTAAAATACCACAAATCGAGTTCATCAAGTATTCCGGCTTGGATACAACGAAAAAGTTTTCGGAATGTCTTCTCGTTTATGAGGACTCATGCGACAAAATTCTTAAGGACAAGGAATTCGTGAAAATTGCAATGTCAGGAAGACACAGAAAACTCCACATGACATATGTCAAACATTATTTATTCCAACAGAGCAAGTGGTCAAGAACAATACTTGAACAGAACTCAAATATTTTTTTCAAATCTCAGCGCGACATTCAACAGATAGAATAAATTGGAAAACAGTTGAACTGTCTCCAACTACTCAAAAACGCATACATATTAGCGACAACTCAGCCTTATGGACATTTAATCATTGACCAGGAACCAAAAAATAGCAATGCTTACGATTTTCTTCTCAGTTCATCGGTCCTGAAACATCAATTTTCTATATTCTTTTGGAGGAAGCCGTTGCTATATCTATCTCAGCGCGACATTCAACAGATAGAATAAATTGGAAAACAGTTCAACTGTCTCCAACTACTCAAAAACGCATACATATTAGCGACAACTCAGCCCTATGGACATTTAATCATTGACCTGGAACCAAAAACTAGCAATGCTTACGATTTTCTTCTCAGTTCATCGGTCCTGAAACACCAATTTTCTATATTCCTTTGGAGGAAGCCGTTGCTATATCTGTTACGACTGAAAAGGAAAAATTTGCTTATGCCCAATCAATGGGTAAAAGCAAGAACTCCTTCATTGAATATAAATTGGTTCGAGACAGCGACTTCATTTGGTTTTTGAGTGATTGTGTGATGAACGTACTCTCTGCAGTTTTACCAGTCAACAAAACGATTAAAACTGATTCAAGCTCTCTCGTGCACTAGTCTTTTACAACTCATAGCATTCCCTGCATCGAATATCTAGAATAAAATGCATACCGAAAAGTTTGAGCTAATACCTAAACAGATGTATCCAAGAGAACGACCTCATATCTCTCAATTACTCAACAACAAAAATATTCAAAACCCAGCCAAACAGATATCGCTTTGCCAAAGAAACAAGTCATCATCAGCTCCCCCTGCCTCGCAACAGAATACAGTGTAACAATTTGACGCCGCAATGGATATAGAATTACATCAAACGAGTCTTTGAAACAATCATATACGACAGACAACACATCAATAATCAGACAAGGAGTGTTGAATGATATTAGAATCTTGCAAGGGATGAATTTTGAAAGAGAAAAAAAAATGCTGGAGATCATCATGTATTCAGATTCTGTGACCTTGGACTCATCAAAGAGATTGCTTATCAAAGGTTAAAATACAGAAGTTCTTGCTGCTACTTTTATTTACAATCAACAGCAAACCACTTGTAAACGATCTTTTTAACTATTCTGTATATTACCACGTCCCAATATTGGTCCACATTTGACTTGTAATACTTAGGCCAAAAATTTTCCAAATTATCATCTGAAGAGAAACTATTATTTTTGGAGTATGAGTCAGACAAGGAAGTTGCTTCAAAAATCCCGCAGAAATAAAGCAAAAGCTGCTGACAACGACGATGGAAGCTTTGAAGAGGCAGAAGAAGAAACCGAAAGAACCAGTCCCTGGGAAATTACTTCCTATCAAGTTAAACAGTTGTCATGTTAAACAAGTTGAACAGTGTTCGCTATCTTCAGTCAAAAGCCCCATACACAAAATACAGACAATTCAGGAAAAGTATCCCCCGACTGAAATGTGTTGCATACAGAATAAATCAAATCTGGTCTGTCGATATGGAAAAATTTGCCCAACACAACAATGGCATAAAGTATTTATTAGTGGCTGTGGATTTTTTATCGCGTTACTTACGAATTCAACCAATAAAGTCTTTATATGCTATAGATGCTGTTTAAGCGTTCAAAAAAGTGATCAAGAAGAAACAGCCAGAGAAAGTATGGACAGACAAATGATCAAAAACCAAAGAAGATTTCAAAAAAAATTGTTTGATGAAAAGAATTTATTTATATACAACAGAAAACGATTTGCAGAGAGGAACAATTGATCGCTTAAAAACATAATTTATAAATATTTGGAGGAAAAATGGACTTGGAAATATATTAAAGATTTGTCCCAGCTTGTAAATACTACAAACCGTCGTGTTAACCGGGTTACCCAATTAGCACCTAATAAAGTTCTTGAAAACATCATTTTTAATTTCACTCGCTGTAGAGAATAACAATTACAAACCAAATTACGAAGAAGGAGACCTTATTCGGATTGCATAGCCAGACGAAAAACTCAGAAAAGGTTATAAAAAAGCTACAAAGACGAAGTTTTTACACTGCTACGATTGGCTAAAACAAATCCACCCACATACAATCTCATCGACGCGAACGACGTCAAAATCTTAAGAAAATTTTACGAACTGGAAATAGTGTAAGTTGATGTGTTAAACACTGAAGAGGGGCAATGATTACTAACCACAGCAATAATTTTACAATCGACTTGTTATCAAGCGTCTCGATGGAATTTTTTAATGAAAACACTATGGCATTATTTAGGAAACAATTATCTCAACCAATTCAACTACAAGGAGCGTGGCACATGGCTTTGACTTTGCTATTTTTTCCATCAAATAACAAAAAGGTCAACTCCGGAGAAATTATTGTTTACAATTCACGGACTGAAAATGACGCTTCGCTTAATCGATCACGAAAACTCAGAAAAATTTGAACTGGTATTTACAAAAGCTGGGAAAACCTAGTCACGGAAATTGTTTGCATTGCAGTTTGAAACAGTTCGATTGCAGATGCAATAAAATCACGCCAAAGCTCACGTTGACATTTGGTAAAAGCAAAGGATTGTCATTCCGAGACAATGCAATTCCCAGCATTCTTGGCTTTAAAGGAACACCTGAACCTTCACACACTGGATTTGAGCATTTGGTTACAAGACAAACATGGAAAATCTTAACGCTCCTAACAGACGTTTAGGCAACTTACCCGTTGATATAGCATGTGATATAGCTTATTTTTGACTACATTTACATTATTGAACACCAAAATGTGGGTGACTCGCTAGCACCCGTTCTCAAAGTCCTTGAATCAGAAAGACGTCTGAGAAACGGCAGCCTCAACACTATCACACCTGTTCACTATAAAATCTTTACAAACTTGGATTACAGGCGTTTACTTTCAGATAATATCCAGAGCATCAAAACTGAGCTGAGTAGTGAGACCGGGAATCTAATACCTTTCACTGGAATAAGTTAAGATGTTGTCAGTCTTAAATTTCAAAGAACAAGCTAACTGATGGAAGCCTACTATAATAATCAAGCATCGAAGCTGATGTCTCGCTTCTCAGGACATTATACACAAAGAGGCAGTGGTTTTGGCGCATTGGCTGCTTGAATTGGACGTTTTGCATTAACCCTAGCAACACAAATAAATTGGCCGGCGGCGAAAAAAATTGGCAGAGAATTGCTAGTGCATGGTGCCACAGAGTCAGTAGAATTTGCAACAAATAAGAAATCAGCGAAGCCAGCTCTGAAAAGTACAGTTGCAAGAACTGGAAGAAAACAAACTGGAGGCGCACTTCAGCGTGGAAGGAAAGCAATCTATCGCAGGAGGTCAAGGCAGAAAGCATACAAAAAGCAGATTCCACCAAGGAAAAAGATCAATTCGCGAAAAACAAAGCCACAAAGGAGTCGATCAGATTTCTTCTCGAATGTAAAAAATGCGTACTAACATTGATATTCCCACAGAGGCTACACACAGCTCGCTCGATTTATTCGAAAAACCTCCTCTGCTGATTACATTTGATCAATCGTTCGAGTAAAAAACTGGAACACTTTACTCGCCCACTGGATCTTTGTCAGAGTTTGAAATAGTCAGCGACTGAAATAATTTCATCGACCTGCAGAAAATTTATCTGGAAACAAAAATCCGAGTTGTCCATAGAAATGGAAACGATTTACGCTTCACCACGGGAGATGACAATAACAGTGACACACCACATCTTGTCATTAATGTCTTACATTTGTTTTTCACCGATTGCACAGTGTCAGCTAACGGCATCAATTTTTCTTCTGCCAATGGTCACTACGCACACAAAAGTTTCATTGAGACAGAAATTTTTCAAGGATCGGATGCAAAAAAAACTGGTTAAAATGTCAGGGATATGAATATGAAGCAGACCCAAAAGGCGTCCCAGCCGCTACAATCACAGCACGACAAGAAACTGTGAGAAGATTTGCTCAATTCACACTGTATTGAAAAATAGCTACCGATTTCTTCTCATGCGAAAAGAATCTAACGAATGGAGTAATGCTGCGAATTTTTTTCTGACGATCACAAGATGACTTTGCGATTATGAGTGGAGACGGAGCTAAACGCTATGAAATCAAAATTGATGAAGCAAATATGTTCGTGCAAAAACTGACAGTCTCAGATAACGTGCTGGGTGCAATCGAAAAGACACTTCTCAAGACACCTGCAATATATCGCTATAATGAAGTTATTTCAAAAGATTTTCTAGCAACAGCTGGGCAGAGAGCTGGAAGCAAATGGACATTTTCAAAAAAGACCCTTTTCGCATACTGATAGTTGCCGCGATGCGTTCATCGGTATCGATACGCTCAATCCATTTTATACGGGAAGTTTGATCTGAATGAGATAATCATCTATCGCAATGGGTTTGCCACTGCTGGCACACCAATGTCAACAACTGGTAATAAACGAATATACTACAACTCAACGGCTGCACTAGCATATGTAAAAAATGGTCACGGGATATCTCTGTCTGATTTTTTTAACCATTATATTATGGTGGTCAATCTCACCCGCACACACTCAAGAAGCAACACATGGTTTTACTTAACCCGAGTCAACAAACTCTTCATTATCTGTAGAACTCAAATTCGGTGCAGCGTTGCCGCGCAACATTGAAACTTTATTTCTCGAAGAGAAATGCTCAACAGTTTAAATCGATTCTTCGAGAAACGTTTCCAAAACCGTTCTTCCTACAATCAAATGGATGAAGATGAAATATTTAAATTGACTCTACAAAGAGGAGTTCTCTTGATGTTCAATTTCGATGGTGTGTATGCAGCTGACAATTTCCCTCCAAACATGCCAGCCAATTCATTTGTTATCGTTAACACATCACCGTCCTTGTCACCTGGATCTCATTGGATTGTGCTTGCATATAGATATGCCTACACAATAACTTAATTTGCAGACCCGCTTGTGTTACCATTTGTTCATACAAACACATATCAGACTGATTTGGGCAGGGCAATACTGGCAGCATAATATTAGGCCTTATGGAAGACCGACGTGACCCAAACAAACCTCTGCAAAGTGCTAACTCTAAATTGTGTGGACTATATTGCTTTTATATTGCTCATTGTGTTTTCTATGATACTTTTTCATTCATTCCTGATTAAAAAATTCATCTCTTGTCATTCTTTAAACCTATGAAGTGAATGTTCTAGAATTTTCGTTTTGTTTTGAGAATGCCTGATGACTCATAGATCGAGCAGTGAAACCGAAAATTACTGAACTAAATCTAGGCCCTAGATTAGAAAACAAAAGGCGCGAAATGTTTTATTGTATGTAAACAATTTTAAAATTTGTCTAGACAAAGGAAAACTAGGTATGTATAAAATTAAGATTAGAGTATCATGACGTCAACATAACTAGACATGAAAAAACGCACAGCTTTCTCTCAACTGATTGGTTGAACAAGTCTCTGAAAAGCTGGTCACGGGGTCTTGAAAATTAACCATTGCTTTTTTCTTTACATCTGTAAACCAGTTAACATTCTCTTTTTCCCTAGAGACAATTCAATTTATTCAAAAGCAACAAAAACGAAAGGACAATTTTTTGTGTTTTTGTATTGCCTCATGTCAAGTGTGAGATTTGCCAAGAAATGCTTGCTGATAAGAGGAGCCTCAGGCGTCACCAAAAAAGCATCAACAAGATCGATTGAGCACTCTGGAATTTTGCCGACAGAACACGCTTTTCGGGGCACACTCAAAAATTGCGAAATCGCGGTTGGGGCAATTGATCTGGATCTGCTCCATGTCGTGCACATAAAACAACAGGAAATTGTAAACAATGTTCGATTGAGCGTTAAACAACATTCACAAAGAGTTCAATTCAGCTCAAAAATACAGCTGAAAAAGCTTCCAAAAGACGAAGATGAATTTTTGTCAAGTCAAGCAGATTGCATCTCAGTGTTTGTATCATCAAAAATCGAACGTGTGGACTATGGAGATCTCGCAGACAAAAATTTCCATGGCATGGTTAAGCAGATGCTTCTGTTCTTGAAAAATTTTTGCTTCACATGATAGCGGTTGAACTCTCGATCAGAATGAGAACATAGAAATTAAATTAGCAAAAGCCAAACCGATAAAAGCATCTTCATTTGTGGTGCTTCCAGGAAAACTTTCTGGCACGTCGGCTTTGCTCAATATACGAAACACAGAGGAAGAAAACTGTTTCCTCTACTGCTATACTGCAGCGTGCCATTTAAAGTACGGACTTCGCTTAGGTAACCAGCAGGTAGCATAGGATCCCAAACACAAATCATTTTTCACCCATACTCGTGATATGTAAAGTTAAAACTCGCTTAGGTAACCAGCAAGTACTTTAGGATCTAAACCACCAGTTACTTTTCACTAATACTCTTTATATGTACAAGGTAAAACTCGCTTAGGTAACCACCAGCAAGTCTTTTTCCTTTCAGTACGTTCACTCTTTAGTATATGTGTTGATAGGTTTTCATTGAACCAGCTCATATATCAGTTATACAAGTCTTTTTCACTTTAATACCCTCAATCTAGAGTATATGTGCAAAAGCAGCAAAATTCCACAACCGAGCAGCATCCACACAAGTTTCAAACGACCAAGGTTTTCATTCCCGAACAAGGTTTTCTTTAGAAAAAGAAATTTGAAAAAAAAAATTTTGCAAAAGATCAAAAAAATTTGAAAAAACTTTTGAGAAAAATTTTTAAAACAAAAATTTTGTGAAAAATAAAAATTTTGAAAATTTCAAAAATTTTGGAAAAAGAATTTGAAAAAAATACGAATTTATGTTTTAAATTGGCAACAATTGTGTTGCAAAAGTTTTTAAAAAACTTTAGAAATTTGAAAAAAAAATTACTTTCTATCATCGGAGATTTGGATTTTTGATTTTGACTTGAAATAACCAACCAACCGATTAGGTGAGAGAAGCTTTGACACTGCTTGAACTCATGATCAAATTTAAGAACCACTAAATTTTAAAATTTTAATGAAATTTTGAAAAATTTTGAAAAAATTCGAAAAAAAATATTATAAAAAAAATTTCAAAAATTATGATGAAAATGGAAAAAAAATTTGAAAAAAAAATTGGAATGAACTTTGTCGCAAATATTTTTTATTGCAGAAAAAAATCAAAAAGAAACCAAAAAATCACCAGTAGAGTTGAAGAAAACATACCACGGGATGAGGGGTTAGAAGGACTGCCGAGAGAGACCCTTGGACATCCAGATTAAGATTGGTGAGTTGAACGTGTTCAAATCCCCAACACATTGTGGTCTAATATATGATCAGTTGCTGTTGATACTATATGGTAAACTCAGGTTGAAAGTTTTAATTGGATACCTACTTTACAGAGATTTTTAAAGCGCATTTTGAGTGGTGTCCCGGTCATTCTACCATTTTCCTCGTGGCTAGGCTGAAGAGGTGCAAGGGCCCTTCGGGTCTCAGTTGAAAAGGCTGTCCAAGAAGTTTCCATAATTGGTTAATCAGGGGTGGAAAACGCAATAAGCAAAAAGGAGAAAAGCAAAAATTAATTAGGGTGTTAGATATGTAAAAATGATTAAAAGTGTAATCAAGTGTAAAGAATGAGCAGATGAAGTGCTAATGATATAAACCCAAACTCAAGTCAAACTGAACGCTACTTGCAATCTGGTACCAGAATCGTCCAGACTAGTTCGTACTCATCCGGCTGGATTGGCCGAACAGCGTGATATGTCAATCTTTAATTCATTAAACACACCTACTGGTGATATTGAGACGTTGAAAATTATTGACATCCTATTAGGTATCGTTGGAACGCAATCGTAATATTTTCCCTGTCTTGAATTTATTATACACAGTCCCTCGGATTCACAAGTAGTCTGAAATCAGCGAAAAACTTACTAATTAATGAGAAAGCGTGTCAACACTTTTCGTTCGTATATAATTAAAAGAATTAAATTCAAGTTGCTACTACTCGTATCTATTTAATTCTCGTAAAATTACAACATCACGTGACAGGTAAACGAATTGACAGGTCGCTCAGCCGACAAGACAAAATTGTTACAAAAGGCCGACAGATCATTACCTATTAGTTTATAAATTCATATTTCAATTATTTGGATTAACCTAAAGTGAGCCCCCTGTAGTTTCCCCTTGTCGCTTCATAACTAAGCTGGAGTATATACAAATAAAACTGAATAGATTGTATACACCTTTGGTCCAGTGGTACAAGATCCTCCTCAAATGCACTAGATCCAGGTTCGAATCCCGGCTGGGCAAGGATCCTTTTGCAAGTGTCCCCCCCTGTATGTCACCCTAGCCGGTACCATGTACTACTGATGAGGGTGGCTGTTAAACAAGTTGAAGTTTTTACACAGGAAGAAAAGCATCACAGTAGAGAGAAGTTTATTACAGCATTGAAATTGAAACAAGTCAATTCAACAATTTTAATTTGAAAAACAGTCAATTTGGAGGCATGTCAAGCGTGATAAAATGGAGTTTATTCTCTTTTATATCGTCCGGACTAAAATGAAAACATAAACCAAAAAAACATAGGACAAAATTCTCTCGAAAGTCAGCAGGGGCAATATTATTCAGGTGCTGTAGTCTAGATAAATTTTCATTTACAGGTACAGTAATTCAAACAGGGAAGGTTTCGATCTCCGACTTCCAAATTTCTCGACACAAGCACTAACCATTCAGCTATCCAGCCCATGTAATTTCGTCTCTTGTGATTGTTTTTTAGCAACAAACTTTACTTCGGAGGGAGAACAACTGACTTCACTCAAAAATGGAAAAATTATCCTGAAAAAGTTGCTAGAAAAGTCCTTCAACAAAAGCGACAATGAACGAAAAAGCAGTGAGGCCGTGCGAGTCTACACACGGACTCGCAGCTTTTCCCTTCTTTAGTTTTTTTGTTCAACTTTTTGTCATTGACAATTTTCTACAATCTCACTTTTTTGGTAATATACAATTCCGACCCCTTAAGCATGCAGCTATTTAGTTATTGTGTTGAAGAGCGACTTATCTTTAATATAATAGAAGATACGCCATTGTCGGTACTGCATAGTCAGTCTAACTATACACCATAAGACTTTCACGCACGTATACCACACTTTAAACCGAAATTTCTGCTCATGTATCATTTTTTGTACGAGTTAATAAATTAACAGCTGAGAAAAAATTATCTACAACTCTACAAGAAAAACCAATATTTTTCTTTCATGGGAGCTGCAAGTTTCCGAGCGCTTTCTCAGTGCTTGATTTTACAAAATATTAACAGTTTTTTGACAAAAAATTCGACTCTTTCTGTATTATACAGTACACAGATTTGCACAATCGTTGAACCGCGAAATCATCATAACTTTATTTTAAAGATTTTAAACTAATCATTAAATTGTTTTAAGAGCTCGAAGTTTTCCCAGATCATTAAAAATTAGTAAATCTTCTCAGACCAACAAATATTGTTTGAGTCCAATAGCAGCAGCTTCAAGACATAAAATCAAGTCTATGATCAATTTGGTTATCTTTAAAACAAATAATTTTTTATCCAATTTTTGCGTGACACGCCAACGCTATTAGCAAATTCATTTCAGACAAAATTAAATAATTCATTTCACACTTGAATTTCATTTCCCAGAATTTAACTGAACCATCAAAAACCAAACGTCTGTTCCTACTTCCGGCTAACATCCTTGATAAATTTTCTGCAGCCATATTAAAGGCTGTCTATGTTCATGTCCTGTGCATCGCTGATATTGTACAAAAAATAGCTTCCATGGAATATTTCTCAGAAGTTAGATTAAAATTCACAAAACAGATGAAACTACTTCCGGCTGTGTTTTTCAAACTTGAAATATATTTCATCTTTGCGCATTGCCGATGCAGTGTTTAGATGTACGACAGTCATTAAATTTTAATGAATTTTCGTCGAAACAAGTTAACTGGCGAACCGAGCCAGACATTTAGATTTCCATGATTTGAAGAATTTTCTTGGTTCCAAACGTAAAATTTAAATAACTTTTTAAAAATTATCATCAGAATATCAGCCGATTAAGATTGGTGAGTTGAACGTGTTCAAATCCCCAACACATTGTGGTCTAATATATGATTAGTTGCTGTTGATACTATAAGGTAAACTCAGGTTGAAAGTTTTAATTGGATACCTACTTTACAGAGATTTTTAAAGCGCATTTTGAGTGGCGTCCCGGTCATTCTACCATTTTCCTCGTGGCTAGGCTGAAGAGGTGCAAGGGCCCTTCGGGTCTCAGTTGAAAAGGCTGTCCAAGAAGTTTCCATAATTGGTTAATCAGGGGTGGAAAACGCAATAAGCAAAAAGGAGAAAAGCAAAAATTAATTAGGGTGTTAGATATGTAAAAATGAATAAAAGTGTAATCAAGTGTAAAGAATGAACAGATGAAGTGCTAATGATATAAACCCAAACTCAAGTCAAACCGAACGCTACTTGCAATCTGGTACCAGAATCGTCTAGACTAGTTCGTACTCATCCGGCTGGATTGGCCGAACAGCGTGATATGTCAATCTTTAATTCATTAAACACACCTACTGGTGATATTGAGACGTTTAAACTTATTGACATCTTATTAGGTATCATTGGAACACGTTCGTAATGTTTTCCCTGTCTTGAATTTATTATACACAGTCCCTCGGATTCACTAGTAGTCTGAAATCAGCGAAAAACTTACTAATTAATGAGAAAGCGTGTCAACACTTTTCGTTCGTATATAATTAAAAGAATTAAATTCAAGTTGCTACTACTCGTATCTATTTAATTCTCGTAAAATTACAACATCACGTGACAGGTAAACGAATTGACAGGTCGCTCAGCTGACAAGACAAAATTGTTAAAAAAGGCCGACAGATCATTACCTATTAGTTTATAAATTCATATTTCAACTAATTGGATTAACCTGAAGTGAGCCCCCTGTAGTTTCCCCTAGTCGCTTCATAACTAAGCTGGAGTATATACAAATAAAACTGAATAGATTGTATACACCTTTGGTCCAGTGGTACAAGATCCTCCTCCCATGCACTAGATCCAGGTTCGAATCCCGGCTGGGCAAGGATCCTTTTGCAAGTGTCCCCCCCCCTGTATGTCACCCTAGCCGGTACCATCTACTACTGATGAGGGTGGCTGTTAAACAAGTTGAAATTTTTACACAGGGAGAAAAGCATCACAGTAGAGAGAAGTTTATTACAGCATTGAAATTGAAACGCTTCAATTCAACAATTTTAATTTGAAAAACAGTCAATTTGGAGGCATTTCAAGCGTGATAAAATGGAGTTCATTCTCTTTAATATCGTCCCGACTAAAATGAAAGCATAAACCAAAAAAACATAGGACAAAATTCTCTCGAAAGTCAGCAGGGGCAATATTATTCAGGTGCTGTAGTCTAGATAAATTTTCATTTACAGGTACAGTAATTCAAACAGGGAAGGTTTCGATCTCCGACTTCCAAATTTCTCGACACAAGCACTAACCATTCAGCTATCCAGCCCATGTAATTTCGTCTCTTGTGATTGTTTTTTAGCAACAAACTTTACTTCGGAGGGAGAACAACTGACTTCACTCAAAAATGGAAAAATTATCCTGAAAAAGTTGCTAGAAAAGTCCTTCAACAAAAGCGACAATGAACGAAAAAGCAGTGAGGCCGTGCGAGTCTACACACGGACTCGCAGCTTTTCCCTTCTTTAGTTTTTTTGTTCAACTTTTTGTCATTGACAATTTTCTACAATCTCACTTTTTTGGTAATATACAATTCCGACCCCTTAAGCATGCAGCTCTTTAGTTATTGTGTTGAAGAGCGACTTATCTTTAATATAATAGAAGATACGCCATTGTCGGTACTGCATAGTCAGTCTAACTATACAGCATCAGACTTTCACCCACGTATACCACATTTTAAACCGAAATTTCAGCTCATGTATCATTTTTTATACGAGTTAATAAATTAACAGCTGAGAATATAATTATCTCCAACTTCACGAGAAAAGGCAATATTTTTCATTCATGGGAGCTGCAAATTTCTAAGCGCTTTCTCAGTGCTTGATTTAACAAAATATTAACAAAGTTTTGTAAAAAAAATCGATTGTTTCTGTATTATGCAGTACACAGATATGCACAATCGATTTCACTGAAACCATCATAACTTTATTTTAAAGTTGTTAAACTAATCATTAATTTGTTTTAAGAGCTCGAAGTTTTCCCAGATCATTAAAAAAAATAGTAAATGTTCTCAAACCCACAAATATTGTTTGAGTCCATCAGCAGCAGCTTCAAGACATAAAATCAAGACTACGATCAATTTGGTTATCTTTAAAACAAATAATTTTTTATCCAATTTTTGCGTGCCACGCCAACGCTATTAGCAAATTCATTTCAGAGAAAATTAAATAATTCATTTCACACTTGAAATGTTTTTTCTTTCCCAGAATTTAACTGGACCATCAAAAACCAAACGTCTGTTCCTACTTCCGGCTAACATCCTTGATAAATTTTCTGCAGCCATATTAAAGGCTATGCTCATGTTCCTGTGCATCGCTGATATTGTACAAAAAATAGCTTCCATGGAATATTTCTCAGAAGTTAGATTAAAATTCACAAAACAGATGAAACTACTTCCGGCTGTGTTTTCCAAACTTGAAATATATTTCATCTTTGTGCATTGCCGATGCAGTGCTTAGATGTACAATAGTCATTAAATTTTAATGAATTTTCGTCGAAACAAGTTAACTGGCGAACCGAGCCAGAAATTTAGATTTCCTTGATTTGAAGAATTTTCTTGGTTCTAAACTGAAAGCGCACATAAATAATATTAAAATTAACTGATACCATTTTGGATGGCGTGGTCAGCTCATGAAATTACCTTTATTATCTTCTCAATTGACGGTTTAAAATATTAGCCTAATTTTTAAAGTTTCCGAAAATCACGATGCTTGCGATTTCTTCGTACCACTACGCTGTGGTATTATTTGCGATTTCATATTTCGGTCACAGGTAAAAAAAATCAGGATTTTTTTTGAAAAAAATTATCTTCATTTCAATTCAAATTTATCAGAACTTTCAAGATCCACTTTATTTGATTTGAAAGTTTTCAAGAAAAGTTCACAGTATCGAGAACTCTCCTGGAGCGCTGTTTAAAATGGAATTATTGCAATTGAGTTTCAAGTAATTAAAAAAAGTTTGGTCCTTTTGGGATAAATTTATTTATTAATTATGCAAAGGTATCATTAAAACCAGCGAATTAAATTTGATGTTTAAAAACGGTGTACACAGGTCAGTACACGAATTAGCTAGGGAAATGCAAAGGGCCCTTGGAAATCGTTATTAAAATTCCTGCAGCTGTGTGTCAACATTTTTATGATTGCATTCTGCTATACTTAGTTTTGATCAACGTACCCGCAGAGTTGCTCGATTAGGAACTGGATCAATATAGGTTTAGTTGCGAATAATAAAAAAACTATATAATTGCAATTTAACACATGTATCAATTTTTTATCGCTAAGAATCTCATAATCAGAGATGATCAACATCATTATTTAAAGACTCATTCTTTTCAGAAACCCGCCCTAAAAATGGTTCGCAACCGTTTCAGTGTCTCAAAAATCTTAGATAATCTTAAAATATCTTTCACAAAAAAATACCAGAAAGATTGATGTTTGTTATACAGGCTAGAAGCATTCGTTCAATTCGAAGTGGTCCCATTGTTAGACAGACGTGAGATGGTGAATTTTGTGGGGAAGACATATGACCATATAAGGACTGGCAGAAAATGCGGACTCATCTGTAAAAAAGAGCAATGGTGCAAAGCGTACAACCACAACATACGATTGGAATATTGCGAGCTGATAATGACAGATCTGAGACTGCTTGGAGTAGAAACTGGTAAGCAATAACTTCTAAAGATCAACTTTTTTAAAGTTCAGATTCAAAATGGTATATAGCGCATTTTTAAGGGCTGCAAAAAGAACTGGGAAGCTCCGAACAGCTCTTTTTCAGGCTGAGAAAAATAGGAAATTAAACCATCATTTTCCCCTCAATTTTGAGAAAGAACTCAGCGCTTGTTTGCAATTTTTTCATCTTAGCAATTTCCCCTTAGCAAATCTTATCAATTTCTTTGCGCTTTCAGCGCTTTCTTTGTAATTTGTCAACAATTTGTTTGTGCTCTCAGCGCTTTCTTTGAAACTTTCTCAGCAAATCTTGGGAAATTTTGCTCAGCTCAATTCAGCGCTATTGGAACACTTTCAGCAAATAATAACACCGTTCCTAAAAAAGGTTGGAAAAAAATTGTTTTTCCATAGTTTTTCAATCAATTGTTAGAGCTTGAACGATTTGTTCAGCGTTTTCTCGGTAAGTTTTGCATCACTGAGTTAATATATATTTTTCAAAAAAATCGGTAAAGCACCAACTGGACTCATTAGGTACTCTTTTCTGACGCTTTTTCAACTTTTTTCATATGCAAGAAATCACTATATTGTGAGTTTGAATTTTGGAAGGAAAAAACTCTATGCAACTGATTATATTATATAAATCTGTCAAACATTAATTGTTCCACGTCAATTAAAACAACAAGAGATACAGGTTTAACTGGTACATTATTACTTGGAAAGAAACTATTTTTGAAAATATATTAAAAACTCCCATTTGCCAACTTTTGCCTACTGGTTGCTCGAAAATGCATACGCTGAATCATCATTATTTTAAATTCGATTAGAGGAAAAATTACTAAATAATTTTGACTAAAAGAAAGGAAATTAATCTTAAAATTGTGTATGAGATGCGCATGAACTTTTACAGGAAAAATGCCGAACACCCAACTTTCAAAAACTTCACCAAAACTTTTATTTTGTAAAACAAACAAATGAGGGTTGTTTTTTTTTTCAACGTGGTTTCTAGAAGCAAATAAGAAATTACTAGTTTTCCTGTTTTTAATAGTTATCCATCGCCCAGGAAAATATGGATGAGACACAAATGGGTCTGAAAAAGAGTCACCAAGACAAATGATTTTTGAGAAAAATGTTTTTCTCTGCGAAATTATTCCTCGAAAAAAATGCAAATAACGTTATTCAATCACTCAAAAATTACTCAAAATTTACAAATAGAGTTCTGACCCTGTTTAAGGTTCCATTTTTTCTCTGAGAAAATTGCCAAAAGAACTCAGCGCAACATAATGAAAAAAGAACTTGATACAGACAATTAGATTAGGCGTGTCCACACAATGGTTTTCAATGATGTTGGAAACTTTTCATTCGACAAGATGAAGTTGATTGCTTGCAACCTCAAAATATTACACATTAGTGGTATTTTATTATCTAAACGAAGCACACCAAATTATTTAACATCCTACAATAAGTTGCGAAAATTTTCTTTTCTTATGATCCATTTCTGGCTCAAAAATGATTAACAGTTTTCAAAAGTTGAAGACTGACACATAGTCGACACAGTTGCATGAAAAAAATATACTGCATTCAATTTAAAACCTTTGTGCCTGGATTACTTTAAATTGAAAAGAGTTTTTAAAGTATGCAAAAAATCCAATCAAAATAAAAAGAAAGCACAATATATTTTGCCAATGGTTAACAAAAAAACTTTAGCAAAAAAAAGCATATTTGGCAGACCTAAAAATGGAAACAGTTATGTGTTGCTGCTTCATCATATGATATAAATTAGTTTTTCAAAGCTCTCGGTAGTCAATGCACCAGTACTGAATAGGGCAATTTTTCTCATGATTTGATATTGCTAAAAGAATTGGCAAAATTTAGGATTAATAAATGCTCAATTTTTTAAGTTAATCTATTAAAAAACTTCACAGAATTATTTACAAGGGACCTATGAACAAATGCTGGTTCCCCATAAGCTGCAAAGATCAAGGTTTACTAACAATTATCTGTTGCTTAAATTTTTTGCAACTTTTTGTTACCGTATATTGTTTTTTAGTTTCAGAAAAAAACTTTTTCAAATTAGCAAAAATAGACAATGATTAGTCAGAAAGAGCTGTTTTTGTTGTCAATCTGTCTGCTCCACTTTCTAGAAATGTGTGATTTTTCAAAATTTGAATAAATGGTCACGCAAAAGGTCTCAGTTTTTTTCAGCAAAAAGTCGCATGTAGCGGCTTTGAGATGAATGTAGAAAAACAATCTGTTTCCCTCAAATTTTCAGAAATGTGAGAGAGTTTAGGGAACTGCCAACGTAGTTTTTTTAATTACTCAAATGCATAACCAGCCAAGTTGAAACTCGTATGCATAATCTTGCAAGATTCTTGCAAGAATCTTGCAAGATCTTGCAAGATTAACATCGGCTTGCAAGAATCTTGCAAGATTAACATCCGTCTTGCAAGATTCTTGCAAGATTGACATCCACAACTTGCAAGGTTCTTGCAAGATTAACATCCAAACACCATCCAAAAAAAGCCAAGGAAACGTCTAAAAAATTTGACGTTAAAAAAACGCCAAATAATAGCCGTTGGGACTCCAAAAAACCGCAATAGAGCCTACAAACTTATCTTATAAAGCCTAGATACCAATCCTATGCAAGAAAAAAAAGCTGAAAAATTTTGAATAAACATCAAAAAAGAGCATCACAAGAAGAGCAATAAAAAGGCATCAGAATTATCAATCTAGAGCATCAAAAAAGCTGTTCTTCTACTTCTTCTTCCGTTTTTTTTTTCATTTTTATTTCAACATTTTCATTCTTCTCTTTCTGTTGACTGGTTTTGTTTCCTGATCATTTTTGGTGTCGTTTACGGGTGTCCTCTCTTCGTCCTCGGCTGTCGTTAGATCCTGAAGAAAAAAGAAAACTGAACACGACACAACAGCAGCAAAAAAACCATGCACAAAAGTGCATGGTCATCCCCCACAACGAGCCCAAGCACACCAGGGCAAAAGCAAAGCACAAAAAATCAAAACCTAATGCCTGTGCCGAACACCTAAGGGGGCAGGGGGAACAAAAGGGGGTAAAAAAACCGGCACAGGCAAAAAGAGCCCTCCCACACATAACCCAGCACCCAAAGCCAAGAGCCAAGCAAAGCAACGCCTGCGCCAAAAACCTAGTGGAGGCGCATAGCGAAAAAAGCGCTCAAAGACTTAGTCCTAGGAAGGTGCAGGCGAGCACGTGGGCAAAGCAAAAGCCCAAACAAAACACTTAAGAAAAAAAGGCGCAAAAAAGGCGCCAAAACACAACAACCTGAGAGGGTTGAAGAAACCAGGAGACCCTCCAGCCATCCATGTCAGTCGACCAAGGTCGGGTGTCGTCAGATCCTGGAACATCAGAAAAGTATAAATCTACGCATCAAATGTTTTGGGCATTGGCAAGAAAAATTAAGCGTAAGGAGCTAAATTAAACGAAATAAAGCTATTTAAGATGCAAAGAATAATAACACATAATTTTTTCATCAGAAAAGGTAATATAGACGTGTAATTTTGTAAATCTTGATAAAGTTGAGGGAAAATCATTTTTGATAGTAATTTATTTTGTGTTAACAGTTCTCAAAGGCAGATTTTAATTTGTTTTCTTCAAATAATTCATTTTTCCAGATTTAAAATCTATTCAAATTTATTTTTTTCTTAAAAAAACACGCAACTGATTCTTAAGTAAATTTCTTGTTGAAATTAAATGTGTTGCATGAATTAGAGCCAATAAGAGGACAGCTTGACCGGAAAAAACTTGCAAGAATCTTGCAAGATAACCATCTGGTCTCGACTGGAGAATTTACGAATTGCACCATGTACCTATTTTATCAGCAAAAAACGTTATTTCACCCACCACACAAAACGTATGACCATTTGGATTAGAAGTTTTGTCGTTTGAATCGTTTTTCTTTTTTTTCTGGGGTTTGAAATTCGGATGTTAATCTTGCAAGAATCTTGCAAGGTCTTGCAAGATTAACATCGTCTTGCAAGATCTTGCAAGATTAACATCCTTTTGCAAGAATCTTGCAAGACCTTGCAAAGCCAAGCAAAGCAACGCCTGCGCCAAAAACCTAGTGGAGGGGCATAGCTTAAAAAGCGCTCAAAGACCTAGTCCTAAGAAGGTGCAGGCAAGCACGCGGGCAAAGCAAAAGCCCAAATAAAACACTTAAGAAAAAAAGGCGCAAAAAAGGCGCCAAAACAGAACAACCTGACTGGGTTGAAGAAACCAGGACACCCTCCAGCCATCCATGTCAGTCGACCAAGGTCGGTTGTCGTCAGATCCTGGAACATCAGAAAAGTATTAATCTAAGCATCAAATGTTTTGGGCATTGGCAAGAAAAATTGGGCGTAAGGAGCTAAATTAAACGAAATAAGGCTATTTAAGATGCAAAGAATAATAACACATAATTTTTTCATCAGAAAAGGTAATATAGACGTGTAGTTTTGTAAATCTTGATAAAGTTGAGGGAAATCAATTTTTTATATTAATTTATTTTGTGTTAACAGTTCTCAAAGGCAGATTTTAATTTGTTTTCTTCAAATAATTCATATTTCCAGATTTAAAATCTATTCAAATTTATTTTTTTTCTTAAAAAAACACGCAACTGATTCTTAAATAAATTTCTGGTTGAAATTAAATGTGTTGCATGAATGAGAACCAATAAGAGGACAGCTTGACCGGAACAAACTTGCAAGAATCTTGAAAGATAACCATTTTTCTGCCAGATCTTGCAAGATAACCATTTTTCTGTCAGATCTTGCAAGATAAGCAATTTTTGCAAGATTCTGGCAGAATGATGCAAGATAACCATCTGGTCTCGACTGGAGAATTTACGAATTGCACCATGTACCTATTTTATCAGCAAAAAACGTTATTTCACCCACCACACAAAACGTATGACCATTTGGATTAGAAGTTTTGACGTTTGAATCATTTTTCTTGTTTTTCTGGGGTTTGAAATTCGGATGTTAATCTTGCAAGAATCTTGCAAGGTCTTGCAAGATTAACATCGTCTTGCAAGATCTTGCAAGATTAACATCCTTTTGCAAGAATCTTGCAAGATCTTGCAAAGCCAAGCAAAGCAACGCCTGCGCCAAAAACATAGTGGAGGGGCAGAGCTTAAAAAGCGCTCAAAGACCTAGTCCTAAGAAGGTGCAGGCAAGCACGTGGGCAAAGCAAAAGCCCAAACAAAACACTTAAGAAAAAAAGGCGCAAAAAAGGCGCCAAAACAGAACAACCTGAGTGGGTTGAAGAAACCAGGAGACCCTCCAGCCATCCATGTCAGTCGACCAAGGTCGGTTGTCGTCAGATCCTGGAACATCAGAAAAGTTTTAATCTAAGCATCAAATGTTTTGGGCATTGGCAAGAAAAATTAGGCGTAAGGAGCTAAATTAAACGAAATAAGGCTATTTAAGATGCAAAGAATAATAACACATAATTTTTTCATCAGAAAAGGTAATATAGACGTGTAATTTTGTAAATCTTGATAAAGTTGAGGGAAAATCATTTTTGATAGTAATTTATTTTGTGTTAACAGTTCTCAAAGGCAGATTTTAATTTGTTTTCTTCAAATAATTCATATTTCCAGATTTAAAATCTATTCAAATTTATTTTTTTCTTAAAAAAACACGCAACTGATTCTTAAGTAAATTTCTGGTTGAAATTATATGTGTTGCATGAATGAGAACCAATAAGAGGACAGCTTGACCGGAACGAACTTGCAAGAATCTTGCAAGATAATCATTTTTCTGCCAGATCTTGCAAGATAACTATTTTTCTGTCAGATCTTGCAAGATAGGCAATTTTTGCAAGATTCTGGCAGAATCTTGTAAGATAACCATCTGGTCTCGCCTGGGGAATTTACGAATTTCACCATGTACCTATTTTATCAGCAAAAAACGTTATTTCACCCACCACACAAAACGTATGATCATTTGGATTAGAAGTTTTGCCGTTTGAATCATTTATCTTTTTTTTTTCTGGGGTTTGAAATTCGGATGTTAATCTTGCAAGATCTTGCAACATTAACATCGTCTTGCAAGATCTTGCAAGATTAACATCGGGTCTCGACCAGGGAATGCATGATTATCAGAACACAGATTGGGACAATTTTTGAATAACGAAGTGTACTTCCACAGAGTTAAAAAAACTGCTTTTCTAACCTGACTTAAAACAATATATAGGTTTTTGAACTTTCAGGGAAAAAATTTTCAATTTAACATGGTCCTTTTTAGCACTCGAGCATCGATATTTATTTAAGTTTATTATCAGTTAATGAAAAATTCCCAGAAACAGCTGGAGAAAGATAGTAATCAATTTTTAGCGCCCTCTCGAACATCAGCGGGTTTCAACTTTTACTCAACGGTCCTTCTTATCAGAGGTTGTGATGAGACTGATGCATTCAACTGCACCAAAATTACCGTGAACAAAAATTCCACAACCCACTATTCGGTCTCTTTAAATTGGTCAGTTGCCGACAGAGGAGACAGGGTCCAGTTCGGAATCGCGTACCAGAAACTGACAATTGTGAATGAAGAACACCCTACACAGCTGGGAGTGGTGACGGCCAATCAGATTGATCTATTTTTGGCCAATGATATTCGCCAATTTGTGTCCAATAACAGTCTCACTCTTCCCGGAGTTTTGTACAAGTTTGAGCTCAAGTAAGAATTTTTTAAATGGCTAAAGTTTTCAATCAAGATAAACGGATAAAAAACGCTTCAAAGATTTTGATTGGGGCTGCCTTTTTTATGTCTAATTGACACAATGGTTTTAGTCGTTTCTTCAACAACATTACTGCCCAATTTGCAGTGTACGCATCCGAGTCAACATATCCGAGTGACGTCACTGAGTTGGAACAAATTCGTGTTGTCTCGGAGCACACTGTACAAACGTTCATCTCATTTATCGGATCAGCACAAGTTAGTAAGAGAAATACTCTCTGCTAGCCGTAATTGTTCAAAAAATATTAATGGAGTAATTGCACCGACCCACCTTGGGGGGGGGGGGGGGGGTTGTTCAGTCAATTTTCACCGATTGATATATTCATCGTACAGAGTTGTGAGTGTGTATAATTAGAAAGCCGCCGGTCCAGCGTAGAATATAGAATGATTTTTTTGGACGGAGTTATCGAGCTTTAACGTTTTGTGAACATTTGACTGATTTCAGTTGCTTTTCTTCCTATTTTCCGCATTTTTGATCAAACTGTTGTCAATTTTGATAGAAAAAATGTTATAAATGCTAAAAAAAATGATATTGGTTTCAATTATGAAGACAGATAAGATTTGCAGAATAACTGGAACCAAAATGTTTGCTAACATTGTTTCTAAATTCCTCAAAATATCAGCCTATTTTCGATCAAAGAATAACTTCTATAGCAAGTTCTGTTTAAATAAGCCTGAAGCGCAGACCGAAAAATTGCCCAAACAACCTTTTCAAACTCACAAAAGGGTTTGTTTTGCTTCTGCTCACTATGAGAGTGTTCAGGAGTTTCCGATATGATTTTCTGAAACATTTTCCCGTATGATTTTCATTTAAGCTCGATAATTATCAAAAGTTCATTAATTCATCAACTTTTGTTGACATATAAACGTTTTTCCGTCAGTATAGGTATTTCGCTATTGTTTGCAATAATTATCTGTTTTAATAGGACCACAGCAATGAAACGGCAAATTTTGGTCCATTCGTAGAATCGAATTGTATAGGTCGCTGTTTTTTCTTCACTTCTTTTTTTTTTAAAAATTTGCCCTTTTGGTTATTTTAGGCAAATTACGGAAAACTATAACACGGGTATGATTTCTTTTCATTGCTCAATTACAAGCAGACTTCTTGGCTTCAACACTTGCGTAAATATGTTTTTTTTGCAAATTTGTTTTTTTTTATATTGTTGTCTTAAGGCCTAGTCTCGCCAATTACATGTACAAATGGCGTCCCATGGACCTGAAAATTAATGTAATTAGTTTTCTTAGTTAAATGTTTATTGTTTTTCTACTTTAAAAAATTTTTGTTTGCAAAACGAAGAATAATGATTTTTTGAGATTTTCCGTATTTTTATTTTCTTTCTGTCAAGTTGTAGCTCAACTCTAGCCAGCAGCGTGGTTGCATTATTTTCTAGTGAATTGAAATTTAACTCTCAGTGCATTTTACATTTTCATAAATGGTTTTTTGGCTTTGAGACTAAGAGTTTTCTTTTTTTTTAACATTTTTTTTAAAATTTTTGATTTCTGTACATTCGTCTTCTTATTGTGTTTTCAATTTTTTACTTCATTAGCAAATCATATATCTTAAGAAAACCCGTTGAAACTAAGCGCAATTTATTTTATTTAGAGTTTTCAGTGAATAGGCTATGGTGTTAACGGCTTCTTAAAAAATATTGAATTTTTGACTTTTACCTATAATTGTCGTCCTTTTTGTAGTCGTATAAAATTTTCGGGATAAGGACCGACCACAAGCTTATTTTAGAGCTTGGAGCTAAAAAATAAGCTATTTAAGGGCTTAAGATTTCAGCTAATGGTTTTCATGGCTTTGAATTTAATTGTTTTAAAAAAATAATGTTTCTTATTTTTAACTTCTCCAGTTTCTTATCCCGTTTTTTCTTATTT
>NW_027450759.1:0-19646 GCF_964194025.1 Convolutriloba macropyga
GGAGGCACAAACGGAAAAGCAATTTTTAGCGTTGACATCTCAACACGGGAAGATAACGGTCGGCTAACGACTATAATATTTTGGGAACAAAGTATGAGTACCATGGCGGCCCTTGCGAGACGACACCGAGGAGAACAAACTGCTTCCGTTTGGTGTCATGAAACAAAAGCGGGCCTCCGCTGTCACCGTAAGTTGCGTGCACTCTTTCCTGTAGCTCACACCCTCCTACTGTTATGAAATTTTGCCAGTCGACCTCAACTATTGGAATGCCCGGAAATGATAATGGCCAATCTTCTTCTCGGTCTTCGAGTTCTTCCAAGAAATGTACACTTCTCTGGGTACGGCAAACTCTAGCCTCGTTTAGTACTGGCTGAAAATCGGCCTATAAAGAAATTGAATCATTTCTGTTTCACTTACAGTTTATAGAAAATATTAACGGGCCTGCGAAATCAGTTCGAATAAGTATATAAATTAGTAAACAGAAAACCATCGAAAATTGAAGGTCAAATAAGGTCAAATCACAGTGCTTTTTAAATGCCGCTCACTTTTTAACGTACCATACTACACAGATTATGATAAACAAACGAGCCCAATAATCGACAAAACATTAAAAAGCTGATATATATTTTCATCTGATGTTTATTAATTGGGTGAAGGAGTTCATCAAACCCAATGAAAACCTTGCATAAGAGGTCTTCAATGAAAATAAAGTCACAATAAGAAAAAAATAGTTTACTTTGTTCAAAAAAGACATTGGATCTTCATACGTAAACCTGGTTGCTTTTAAAAAAGAGGAACACTGTTACAAAAGAAAGAATTTTGTAGCAGCTCGACTAAAAAAGTTACGCTTTCGATCATAGATTTGCGATTCTTCCTAGTGTAGTGAAAACATATTTCTAGCATTGAAAAAGTCAAATTCAGATGTTTTGTTTCCATGTTTTTTGGTAACTGACAGTTAGCAATGTGGGACATAAAGTCAAGTTTTTTGCGGCAAATCATCTTAACTTCCATATTTAGCCATCTTGAAGTTGTATCCGCAACATGCTCCACGGGGGCAACAGGAATAAGAGGGTAAAACACGAATAAATCCACCAAATAAATATGTTTCCAATTCCAGTTAGAATCCATAAACCCAAATTAAATTGAATAAAACTATATGCAACCCCCTTTGCATAAAACCGGAGCGCAAAAATATCAACAAAAAAGCTAATCAGCGAAAACACGGACGTGACCGGACACGGGGCGGACGAAGGTGCCGTAAGCCGTTTTCACTTTAACTACTCTGTTGTTACCATCTCGTCCAGGGAACACTTCTTCTACTCTTCCAAGAGGCCAAATACCACGTGGGGTGAAGTCTTTCAGGATCCATACCGCATCGTTGACTTTGAGTGAATTCCCGGCGTTTTCGGTCCATTTTGGTCGCTTTATCAAGGTCGGTAGGTATTCCCGGACCAGTCTCCTCCAGATGTGGTTGAGGAACTGTTGAACATTCTTCCAAGACTACATGTTAGCTGGCTTGGTTGACGGGAAGATACCAGGGGGAAGAGAGTTGTAAGGACGCTGAAGTAGAAAATGGTTTGGCGTCAATGGTTCTTCGTTTTCCATGGCGTCCGACACGTTTGTAAGTGGTCTGGAGTTCATCATAGCTTCTGCTTCAACCATGATTGTGTGGAGAACGTCAAAAGTAAACTTTCTTGACCCTAGAATGATCAGGAGCGTCCGCTTGACACTCTGGATCAGCCGCTCCCATGCGCCGCCAAAATGAGGGCCATAAGGTGGGTTGAACTGCCACTTGGTGTTCTGTGCTGCAAGTGCTTTGTGAATTTTATCCTTGTCGAGATCATTCAGACACCGTTTGAGTTCTTCTTTGGCACCAACAAAAGTCTTACCGTTGTCACTGTACAAATCAGCTGGCTGACATCTTCGCGAAGTGAAGCGGCGGTAGGCGTTCAGAAAAGTGTCTGTATTCAAAACTGGACAGGTTTCCAAGTGGACAGCTTGCGTTACCAGACAAGTAAAGATGAGGCCGTAGTGTTTTTGAAGCTTATCTTTTCCTTCCTCAATGTAAAATGGGCCGAAAAAGTCTAATCCGCAGTTGGCAAATGTAAATTGTTTGTTTTCAGTCGGGATGCGGCAGTCAGGTAGCGGTGCCATAAAAGTCTCAATGCTTTGCGGTTCGAAACGTCGACAAAGGAAGCATTTGTATCTAATGCTCTGCAGTGTTCTGCGGAGACCAATTACGTAGTACCTTTGCTGTACAAAAGCCTTAGTGGCTTCTGTTCCCTGATGCACAGAGATGCGATGGGCAAGTTCGAGGTATAAACGACAAATGTGATCTTTTGCATGAAGTAGTTTTGGCCACTTGGCCAACTCAAGTTCACTGAGAGCAAAAATTAGCCTTCCACAGACGCGTAATATACCGTTCTTATCAAGCATTGGGTTTAACGACCTGTGTTTGAATTTCGGGTCCAGTTTGCGGCTACTTTTTAGCAACTCGATGACGGTTGGGAAGCTATTGACTTGCGACATTTGTATCATGTAAGATTTTGATAATTCAATGTCTTCAACAGTGTATTGATGGTGATTGTCACGCTGTTTTTTCGCTCTGTAGATCAGATTGAAAACAGTAGCTATCGTTAGCAAAATCTTTGTCCATGTTGAAAAACGTTTAGGGTCGAGTACTGGTTTCTTGGTTCTTAAGGCAGATCGTGTTGTTGCAGCACAAATCGGCAGTTGCTTTGTACGTCTACAAAAGACATCATATGTGGAGAGAAAATCTGGTAGCTTAAACCATTTTGCTTCAATTTCCTTGGGTTCTAAACCACGAGTACCATGATCAGCTGGTTTAAGTTTGTCGCAATATGATTCCAATTGTCAGGTTTGCTTTTTAATTTTATTTCTGCAATGCGATTAGCAACAAAAATTGGTTGCTTCTTGGAAGAACCAATCCAGTCAAGTACAACTTGACTGTCCATCCATTAAAAAACATAGCTGACTTCAACAGAGAGTTCATGTCTAACAAAATTCAGGAGTCGAACACCTGTGACAGATGCCTCTAATTCCAACTTTGGAACGCTCAACTGTTTTACGGGCGCTACTTTGCGTTTCCCGATCACGAATGCAGTTTGTACTTTGTTGCTGGTCTTATTCAAGCTCCTGAGGTAGACACCAGCACACGTTACAACAATCGATGCATCAACAAAAACATGCGACTGGTTCTCTGTCTCCAGTAGATTCTGTGTTGTCATCTGTCGTGGAATTTCAAGTTGAGGCATAGAATGAAAACTGTTAAGGAGCTTTTGTAAGGGATGTAGAAGTTCAATTGGGAGTGGCTCGTCCCATTTTCTACCTAACTTCCAAAAATGCTGAAGAAGAATTTTGAACTTTATTGTCATTGGGCCAAGAAACCCAATTGGGTCAAAAATCGATGACACCAGACTGAAAAGTTTCCGTTGAGTGTATTTTTCAGCTTCTTTAGGGAATTTTCCTAGGGATTTCATGAAAAATGTATCTTTTTCAAGGTTCCATTTTTGTCCGAGGACTCTTGTTTCACTCTTGGGCTCCTCGAGGTCTTCTGGAGTAATACACTGAAGAGCCTGTTGATGGTTTGACAGGAATTTTGTGAGGCGGAAACCACCGGCTCTCAAGCAGTTCTTTACTTCAAATGCAGTCGCGTTGGCATTTTCAGAAGAGTCGAAGGACTGGATGTAGTCATCCATATAAAAATAAGACTTTATAGCGCTCTGTGCTTTTGGATATGTCTCGACGTTGTCCTCTGCGCATCTGTTTAAGACAAAAGTTGCACCAGATGGTGAGCAAGTTGCACCGAAAATCAATCTGGTGAATTGAAACTGTCGCACATCATTGTCAATAGACCATAGGAAACGTAGTGCAGATTGATCTTCATTTCGGATGCCGATTTGCATGAACATTCCTTCAATGTCTGCCAAAATAGCAATAGGTTTTTCACAAAATATGACCAAAATTCCTATTAGACTGTTCAAGAGGTCTGGTCCTGTTAGAAGATCGGAATTTAGTGACTCGCCTTTGAATTTTGACGCTGCATTGGCGACACGACGCACTTTGTTTGGTTTGTTTGCGCTTTGAACAGGGTGATGCGTCAAGTACCATATTTTCTCAGGGGGTGGGTGTGTCATTTCCACTGGCTTGACGTAATTTTTCTCGAGATCTGCGACAAGAGTCTGTTGGTACATATCACTTAGTTTTGGATCATTATTAAGTCGTTTGTTCAAACTGTTTAGCTGATTGAGGGCAGAAAAATAGTTATTTTGAAGATTGGCAGGTACTTTCCATGGAAGACCTATTTCATACCATTCCCCTGTGTGGTTGATAGTACTCTCAAGTATTCGAATGGCAGACTTTTCATCTTCAGTGATAGTATTTTCTTCTTTTCTGGTACCATCGTTCTCTATTGACCAAAATTCTTGTATCAAATTGTCCAAGGGTTGTTCTGGACTTTTCCGACAGACATGGTATACAAAAACTTTCGATTTATTAGAAGATTTTGAAAAGCGGTTTCCTAGTGTGTTCAGGTGTTTTCCTGCAAGTGTCCATCCAAGCTTTGTCTTTACTACGAAGGGGCGGATTTCGGTGCCTTGAATTACTTCAGTAGGATGCGTAAAGGCAAAAGCATTGACACCAAGGAGTGCTCCAATCTTACCTTCGGCAATGTCTGGGAAATATATGTGTCGAAGTTCATTGAATGCATCGCAAACATAGTTTAGCTCAGTGACATTGGCTGCATTAACGTTTACGGTAGGGGTGCTGTAGGCGCTGGATATTTGGAACTTTTCATCAAACTGATTGAAAGGGCAAACTGTTATTGTTTGCTTTATTTTTCATAAGGGCATTTCGTAATCAACGCTTAGATATTGAACAGTAGTTGAAGATTGATAATCGCGTGTGAGTTCCAGGTAGTCAGGAACAGCATCTAATAAAAACGTAAACTGACTGCCGGGGTCAATGAGAGCATACGTGTCGAATACTTTATCTTCTTTGATAAAGGATACTGGCAGCAGCTGTAACTGCTCAAACCAATATTTCGGTGTACTGGATATTTGGTTGAAATTGAAATTTTGACTGGTAGAAGGTCCATTCAAATTCGCACGTTTCGATGACTGTTGATTATTATTATTTCCAAAATTTTTTCCGTACCTGAGATTGCTTATGGGTTTGAGTTGTGTTATTTTTTTCTGAGTTGCTTCAATACTTTCTTGCGTTTGTGAGTTGTTGTCGTCTTTCGATGACCAGTTTTGTTGACCTGAGGTTTTAGTTTGCTGTTGGACTTTGCTGGTAGTAAAAGTGGCATGTGTTCTGCTGAATTGTTTAGCTGGATTATGTAGTGTTGTATGGTGAAAACCATTACACACTTGACAACGCTTCGAGGAGGGACAAGTGTCTCTGCGATGTTGATTACTTAAACAGTTTGTACACAAGCTATTTTTCTGGATAGTTTGAAATCGACCTTCAGGGGACAATCTATGGTACTCTGAACAAGTTGCAGCAAAATGCGGTTTGTGACATTGAACACAATTTGTGTGCTTGTTTGCAAACTGTTGCTCATTTTTCGAGCCGTTGTTATTAAACTTTCGTTGATCTAAATCGTTCCTTTGAGACTGTCTTGCAGTTGCTTGCTTAAACTGTTCTTGAACCGATTGTTGTGCTGTCACAGCAGGATAATTACCGTTTTTGTTGTGAGAGAAGGTACTGGTTCTATTTTCCTGGTTTACTTTGTCATAAACCCTTGCTTGAACATCAAGCCATTTTTGAAACTCAACAAGGGTAGTTGTTGTAACGTTCTCTGTCAGGGTGTATTCAGTCCATTTAAGAAGCAAGTTGTGGGGAATTTTTCCTTCGCTTTCCTCAGTATTATAGACGATTGAAGGTCGGCTTGAAAACCTAGGTTCTGATAAGCCTGGACAAGTCTCTTTAGAAATGATGAGAATGCTATGAAGGATTGCTTATTGTAAGAACTATTAAATTTCCAGCTCTTTAATTGGTTGATAAAAGCGTTGACAACAACTGAAGGGTCGCCAAAGCGGCTCATTATCTCGTTGAGGGCTGTATTATAATAGGATGGATCACAAGAGTAAGCATGTATCAGATCCTTTGCCTTACCCGAAACTGAATTCTGTAGGTAGGTTATTCTGTGTGTTTCAGTAATTGAAATGTTATTGTGAACCATTGAGAAAAAATTATTTATCCACTCGTGACAGTGCATGGGTTTACCATTAAAATTTTGCAATTTTAATGGCGGCAATTTGATCGCGCATTTTAGGTCGACGGATGTTGGCTGAAGTTCACTATTGGTCATTGAGGGGACAAATTGTCCAGCTGTAGCAAACACTGGAGCCTGATGCTGCCTTACGCTTGAAGTTGGCAAGATGTTAGTTGGATAAAGATTAGGTAGAGGGGGAGGTCGCAAGTGCGAAATTTCGTCGTTTGAATTACATTACATATTACTTTGATTTACAGCGGGTTCAGCTGCCATTTTTTGATGGGTAAAGGATAAGATAAATAAGCGTTTGTGTTGTTCTGACCAATATCCACCATACTGGTTTGAGTAGCCGGATTGAAGCTATTGACTGGTTTGTTCGCTTCTTGAGAGGTTGTGGAATGCGTTGTAAGAAGTTGTAGATCGCTCTGCACTGACTGGGTGTTTGCTTGCGCTGGGGTAGTAGATGGGTAAACAGGAGGCCTTTGAACTACTAAACCCTGAATTGGGAAGCTGTTTTTCAAGGTTGTGTTTTTTACAGGATCATTGGGACCGATGTTGAAAGAACTGACACGTTGCACAAAACTGTTTTCAGGCTTTTGAGGTTTGAGTTGAACATCTTGTTTTTTTGAAAAACAATAGCTCTGGACATCCGAAACTACGTTTGCAGCTGTTGTTGGTTGTAGATTGTTTGTGAAACAATAATGCATAGGCTGAACGTAGTTTTGTTTAGATGAGTGAGGGTTTTGATCTATTGTCACGTATTCAGGTCCATGATTAAGAGGCTTGTCAATAATTGCTTTGCCAAGGAATGAGTTTCCACCTTCATCTTGAAAGGTTGGACAAGGTTGACGTTTCGGAAGCCTCTCTGACTTTCAGGGGTCAAAGATAAACTGAAACGGTTAAAAAACTGCTTTTGTTTGGATTTAGGATCGCTGAATTCTAAATACTTTGCCGTTAGGAAATTGGGTTCTTGGTTCAACTGATGATCCAAGTTTGACATGTTGAGAGGCGGCAAAATTAAAGTTTCTTGCTGATGATTAGCATTGGGTTGTTCTAGGGTGTTTGATGCCGTTGGATGATAATGACTAGCATGATGTGTTGAGTTGGAGTCAACAAACTGGTTTCTGTTCTGTTGATGGAAAATTTGTTGTTGATTTATCAAATGGCTAATAAGAGGATCCTGGATTTGCTGGTTGTTCAGGAGTAGTGATGGCTTGACTGGTCTTGGAGGTGTGGGCGGTGGATTAATGAAGACTGTTGTGTCGTTCGGTTGTGAACTGGCTGCTTGCTCGACAAATATTTTTTCAGTGATAACATTGCGTGTTGATGTTGATCGTTCTGAATCCAGTCGTCGGCTGCTTGGGCGAGAGAAAATTGTGACGTCATCGCGAAATCTTGTTGAGGGCTGGCTTAATAGACCATCATCGTCCAATTTGTCAACTTCCAGTTCGTATTGCTGCAGTCTGGATCTTAAGGCTTTCTGTCTGTCGAGAATCGAAGTTGCTGTACTCTGGTGAGGCTTCGCCCTCAACACTGCTTCTGTCTTCTTGTCGAATTCTATTTGCAGCGTTTTGGCTCTGCTTATCAGTAGATTTAATGATCGGAAGCTCTTTCTATCGTCTATCGCCTTCTGTAACAAATCAAGCTGATTTTTCAAAGAACTTTCCGTTGATTTAAACATGTTTACTGCAACCTGACACTCGTCGTTGTTCCTTTGCGACATCTTTGATCTCTGTTGTTGTTGTTGTTATGGTTGTCTTTTAGGTTAAAATGAAAACGGCGAAAAACCGGAGCGACGAACTTTTGATGTCAAAATCTAATTTGGCTAATCAGCCAAAAATTTCCCATAAAAGTTCAGCGACGCAATTTTTTTTCAAAAACAAGAATCCTAAGGTTGTGGTGGTGCTAATTATAGTAGATTGTATTTGCTAAAAAAATAAAAAAAATCGTTCCAACGTTTATCGTCTTTTTTTTTAACAGGACCAAATAACTGCTACGAATAGATCTTCTTTTTTGTTTTCAAATAGTTTTTTTCTTCGGAAAATGACTGTAAACTTTAGTTTGTGCTTTCTCCCTGAATGTAAGCAAAAACCAATTAGTTCTACTGTTTTACTTTTACGAGAAGCCCAAAAGGAGGTTGCTGAAAAAAATTATATCATATATCTTTTTTTTTGCGGAGCGACTAGGCAACGAGGGTTACAAGAAAAAACGTTGGTTGTTGAGTTGTCTCTGTGTTGATTTAGGAAAACCCACTAAGGACTTTACTGTGTAGAACTGCTTGAGGTGCTTGAGAGATATTTTGCTCTTCTTGAAATAATTGAAATCTTCTTAATGGGGTGACTACTGATACCAAAAGAAAAGGCTTCTCATTTTACAATGGTGATTTCTGAAACCAGTAAAAATTATCGATTTCTTCTCGGTAACTACTGGAACCGTGCAAAATTTGTTCTTCTGATTGGTGACTACTGAGACCAGCAGGGGAATAGGGACTTCTTCTCGGTGACGTTTGTGACCGCGGACAAGGAAAAAATTAAACGGTTCTTAAAGTTAACAAGGGAAAACTTTTTGGTTTTTTTTTTGCTGAAGGCTATATTTTATATATATCGTTTTGCAAATTGTTCGAAAAATCAAAACTTTGTTCTAGCTGGGAAGTTTTTTTATGTGTTTTGCTTTCTTTATCGGAGGTGTTCTTGGGATTTTGTAATAAGAGTTTTCTATTTTTAAAGAAACCTGTTTCGAACTTTTTTCTGTAACTCTTATTGATTCCAGACTCCGAATATAATATATTCGAAAAGAAAAATTTTGAGACAATTTCAAAATCTTACTCAAAAAATGGGTTAGTCTGTTTGATTTACAATTTAGGTTTTTTTTTGTGCAGTCCAAAAAAATCGAAACCGTTTTTCTTTTCTTTTTCGAAAGGCCTTTTTAACTTCTCTTTTTTTTCTGAGGCTGACTCATATATCTACTAAATATCAACTTCCGGCAATTGCACGATAAGTCAGAGGGCTAGTTTGACAACTTGGTTTGCTTTCAAGGCGATGTGTAGTCAGAAAAATAAAATATTTTTCTGAATTTTTTTCTGATTTAAAAAAAGTTTTCTTGGCAATTCGTGTTATTGAGATCACAATTCGATGTATTGACCTAAATAGCTTTCTCTCCAGTGTAAAATTAACTCACAGGGCTAGCATAAGAGTTCAAACTGCAAATAGACAGGATATAAAATCAGGAAATCAAAAGGAGTTTTTTTTTCTGGCTTCACAAAAACTTTAAAAAAACTCCTGATCTTTCTTGTTTTTGAGATCCCAGTGTACTATATCAACTAAAACAACTTTCTGGCTACTGCAAAATTAACTCAAAAATATATTTTAAGAGCGTATTTTGTGAATTAATGGGGTATGGGGGTCAGAAAATTGAAATGGGTTTTTTTGATTTTTTTTTTGATTTCAGAAAAAATTTTCTGACATTATTCGTGTTTGATGACTCAGTATACTAAATCGACCAAAACAGCTTTCTGGCTACTGCAAAACTAACTCACAAAGATAGTTTAAAGGTTTAATTTGTGAATCAATTAGATGTGGGGTCAGAAAATCAAAATGGGTTTTTTGATTTTTCTGATATCAGAAAAAATTTTCTGACAATTCAGGTTTTTGATGACTCAGTATGCTATATCGATCAAAATAGCTTTCTGACTACTGCAAAACTAACTAACAAATTAGTTTAAGAGTTTATTTTGTGAATCAATGAGATATGGGGTCAGAAAATCAAAATGGGTTTTTTGATTTTTCTGATTTCAGAAAAAATTTTCTGACAATTCTCGTTTTTGATGACTCAGAATACTATATCGACCAAAATAGCTTTCTGGCTACTGCAAAACTAACTCACAAAGATAGTTTAAAGGTTTATTTTGTGAATCAATAAGAAATGGGGTCAGAAAATCAAAATGGGTTTTTTTATTTTTCTGATTTCAGAAAAAATTTTCTGACAATTCTCGTTTTTGATGACTCAGTATACTATATCGACCAAAATAGCTTTCTGGCTACTGCAAAACTAACTCACAGAGATAGTTTAAGAGTTTTTTTGTGAATCAATGAGATATGGGTTCAGAAAATCAAAATGGGTTTTTTGATTCTTCTGATTTCAGAAAAAATTTTCTGACAATTCTGTTTTTGATGACTCAGTATACTATATCGACCAAAATAGCTTTCTGGCTACTGCAAAACTAACTCACAGAGATAGTTTAAGAGTTTTTTTGTGAATCAATGAGATATGGGTTCAGAAAATCAAAATGGGTTTTTTGATTTTTGCTGATTTCAGAAAACATTTTCTGACAATTCTCGTTTTTGATGACTCAGTATACTACATCGACCAAAATAGCTTTCTGGCTACTGCAAAACTAACTCAAAGAGATAGTTTAAGAGTTTTTTATGAATCAATCAGATATGGGGCCAGAAAATCAAAATGGGTTTTTTGGTTTTTCTGATTTCAGAAAAAAAGTTCTAACATTTCTTGTTTCTAAGACTCCAGTATGACATATCGACCAGAATGGCCTTCTCGCTATTTGAAAACTAGCTCAAAAAAATAGTTCGAAGGCTTTTTTGGTATTTCTTTAGAATATGCAATCAGAAAATCAAAATGGATTTTTTGATTTTTCTGATTTTGCGACCGTTTTTCTGACTTTTGGCCTTTTCTTCACCAAATTTTTCTTTCAAAGTAGTTAAATTGCTTTTACTTGCTATTAGAAAAATAAAACTAGTCAAAGTTTATCAATCGAGGTGTTATTGTAGCAGAAAACAGGTTTTTGGGGGACAAATTACAATTTTTTGGTGGCTTTTTGTCGAAAAAATTAGAGATTTTTGGCTCGATCTAACCGGGGAACACGACATCAGTGGTGGCGTCTGAGACCTCGGGCGGACTTCTGCTGGTGACGTCTGAAACCAGTAAAAAAACTAGAACCTCTTGTAGGGGTGACGTCTGAAATCCAACTTCCAAAAAAATTGTTCTTGGTGACATCTGATTCCAGTAAAAAATCCATGCAGGAGATCGTTGTCTGCTCTTGTCACAACCAAGTAATCGTTAGCGTCTGTAATTGTAACATCAGAGGGTTGAATGTCGGTTAGTTACCATTATTATGTAGTGAAAACATATTTCTAGCATTGAAAAAGTCAATATCAGATGTTTTGTTTCCATGTTTTTTTGGTAACTGACAGTTAGCAATGTGGGACATAAAGTCAAGTTTTTTGCGGCAAATCATCTTAACTTCCATATTTAGCCATCTTGAAGTTGCATCCGCAACACCTAGCAAAGAAGTTAAAAACTAATCCCAATCAAGCTTCTTTACATCTGTCGATGACTGGTTCAAATTCAAGCAAACTTGGCAATGGCGAGTTCCGCTGTAAGTAAATGTTCGAAAAGAAAGAGAAATTGGTGTTGCTTGCCAAGAAAAAAAATTGTGTCATCACACGAACTTTTGACAATTTTATAAAGGGCAGTATAAGAGATGTTTTTTCGGGCAAGGAGTTATTCAAGTCAATCTACACCTGGTAGGGTCAATATTTTTTCAAAGAGAGCCGGAACTTGAAAAAAAGTTCTTTTCTATTTTGATAACGTCCTGTTTTGGAAGAGAGGATTTTCATCGAGACAAGGATATTTTCATATCCGGTATGGGAGATCCCTATCGTGACTAGAGTCTCAATCAGAAAATTTTGTGTCTTAGGAGGAATGTTAGGTTTTGATATAGACTGTTGCAAATTTTTTCGAATTATGAAAATTAAAATTAATATTGGTAATTGGGCTAAGGATTTACTCAAATCCGACCAGCATGGGAGGACCACGAGGTAATTAGGATCTGAATCAAGAAGAGTTTTTTTCTGTAGCTTGTCAATGAAGAAACCTACATTTTCGAAAGGCATGTTGCGAGTTTTTCGTTTAACTTATTTCACAAAACTATTCACTTTTTGGCCAAGGGGTTATTCACATTCAACCCATCCCGGGAGTGGAGATCCCTATTGTACATGAAGTTTCAAAAAGAACCAACAATTGTTTAAGCTTACCCAGAAAAAAATTTTGTTTTCATACATAATTTTGGACTTTTTCTTAATGTCAAATTTCTTTAGATAGGATTGTCTTCAAGTTCAAATGATGGAAAACAGTTAGGTTTTCATATGGAATTTTGCAAATTTGTTTTTTTTATTGAGTCAAGGGACTGTTCAGATCCAACCAGCATGAGAGGTTAACAAAGTAAATAGAATCGCTACGAACGAATGTTATGCCGTAGTTTGTCCAGGGAGAAGCTCAGGTTGCCATACAAAATTTTGCGAAACTTGAGACAAAAAAAAATAGATGTTGTTTTAAATTTAAATAGTAATTGTAGTACATAAATTCGCAGTGAGAAAAAACATTTGGCGTGACTTGCACAGAAAAAAATTTTTTCTTTATAATTACTTTTTCATATCCTAATTTGGAATTTTCTGCGGGTCAATCAGATATCAAAATCCAACCAAACTTGATAGCAGCAATCCCTGGTGTAAGCCTGAATCAAAAAAAATTTCATTGTTTTTCGAGAAAAGAATTACATTTTACGGAAATCTATGGAGTTTTTCTTTCATTTTCTTCACTCATCTATTCAACTTCAAGAAAACCTTGTAATTTTGATCCTCGTTGTAACTTAAATTTCATTAAGAAAGAACAACGGTTTTTAGCTTGTGCAGAAAAAAAAATATGTCATTCAGAGTGTTTCAAAAAATTTTTGGGCAAGGAGCGTTTGAAGTCAGACCTAACCTGGATTGATGGACCCCTGAGTAAAGCGAGCTTGAATCAAAAAAGAATTATTATCGGAGCTCTTACGTTTTTCCCAGAAAATTACCTTTTCAAACAAAATTATGCCACTTTTGCTGTCACATTTATTCAAATAAAAATTTTTCATCGGTCATTGAGTTATTCAAAATCCACCAAACCTGCTATTGGAGAACGAGGCAGTAAAATTTTTGTCAACCAGGCAGATATTTGGCTTAGATCGCCCAGAAATCAATTGTGTCCTCATTTGTAATCTCAGACGAATTTATAACGCCCTATTTCAAAATAAAGAAACTTCTTTGCGTCTTAAAATAATATAAATCTAAATAAAGGCGACAGGGTGATCCGCAGTGTGAGAGTAAAGTCTCAATCGGAGAAACTTCTGTCGGAGCGTGTCTTGGAATAAAGTTAAGCACTCATACGTAATTAATTTTGGGATGAACGTATGAACGAAATCAAAAACAAGTTCTTTTTGGGTCAAGGAGTTAATCAATTCTAACCAAACTGGCTTGCAAAATTCACAGTGAATACGAAGCCTCAGTTTGATTTTTTTCTGCTTTAGTTAGCCTAAGAAAAAAATTTCAAACGCATTTCTGGACAAAACGCGTAATGTCAAACGCGTAATGTCATTAAAAACAGCGCCTTCGTCAGTTCAAGGAGTTTTTCAAATCCAACAAAACTTAGTGTTGGAGATCTCTGATATAAAAAGAAACTAAATTGCAAATAGTTTTTTTCGCTGCTTGTTTAAGACGAAAGCTAGGTTTTGATGCTGGTATTTGTAAAATTTGCAAATCAAGAAGTTTAAGAATTATATTTTTAATGGGCAATAAGTGTGTAGAATCTAGGTTTAGGAAAGCAAATTTGTGTGAAATCAAAAATTGCATAAAAACTTGAAGTTTACTTTTATAAACAAAAGATTGGGTAAAATCGAAGGATTTTGAACAAAGAAATCGTGTGAGATCTACGCTTAGAAAAGTAGCGAAAGATTCAAAGTTTTTAATGATAAGAGGTAAATAGTCGTTAGTGTTGGCAAATTACAAAATTCCCTGCATTTACACATAATTGGCTTAAATTCTCTAACAATGTCATTGCTAATTACTGTTCATCTTTTTGATAATTTTGCAGATATTCCATCCCAGGTTGAGGTCCTCGTTCAAAAGTCCTTATGAAAATACCCATCCAGACTATTTTTGCTTATGAAAATACCCAGGCAGACCAAAAATGCCTATGATCCAGACTTTGCCTCGTTCAAAATTTTGGTGCGTTTATGTGCTCGTTCAAGAACTCTTATGAAAAGACCCGTACAGACCAAAATGCGATATGATCCAGACTTTGGCTCGTTCGATTTATGAAAAGACTCAGAAAGACCGAAAAAGTTTATGATCCAGACTTTGGCTCGTTCAATTTATGAAAAGACAGGAGCTAAGACATACCGACAAAAATGGCGTACGAAACGTCGCTATTTGTTGGTTTCATCGGTTTTGCTTGTATGAAGCGTGGGTTTTTTCGGTTTCGTAGAAGTAATCCGTATTGGTTGTGAGAAGCGTCGGATAATCGAAATTGCCAGTTTCAAATTGCCAGTTGTAATAAAGTCATCGTCCTATCATCGTAGTAGTAGTAGTAGTAGTAGTAGTAGTAGTAGTAGTAGTAGTAGTAGTAGTAGTAGTAGTAGTAGTAGTAGTAGTAGTAGTAGTAGTAGTAGTAGTAGTAGTAGTAGTAGTAGTAGTAGTAGTAGTAGTAGTAGTAGTAGTAGTAGTAGTAGTAGTAGTAGTAGTAGTAGTAGTAGTAGTAGTAGTAGTAGTAGTAGTAGTAGTAGTAGTAGTAGTAGTAGTAGTAGTAGTAGTAGTAGTAGTAGTAGTAGTAGTAGTAGTAGTAGTAGTAGTAGTAGTAGTAGTAGTAGTAGTAGTAGTAGTAGTAGTAGTAGTAGTAGTAGTAGTAGTAGTAGTAGTAGTAGTAGTAGTAGTAGTAGTAGTAGTAGTAGTAGTAGTAGTAGTAGTAGTAGTAGTAGTAGTAGTAGTAGTAGTAGTAGTAGTAGTACTAGTAGTAGTAGTAGTAGTAGTAGTAGTAGTAGTAGTAGTAGTAGTAGTAGTAGTAGTAGTAGTAGTAGTAGTAGTAGTAGTAGTAGTAGTAGTAGTAGTAGTAGTAGTAGTAGTAGTAGTAGTAGTAGTAGTAGTAGTAGTAGTAGTAGTAGTAGTAGTAGTAGTAGTAGTAGTAGTAGTAGTAGTAGTAGTAGTAGTAGTAGTAGTAGTAGTAGTAGTAGTAGTAGTAGTAGTAGTAGTAGTAGTAGTAGTAGTAGTAGTAGTAGTAGTAGTAGTAGTAGTAGTAGTAGTAGTATAGTAGTAGTAGTAGTAGTAGTAGTAGTAGTATTAGTTAGTAGTAGTAGTAGTAGTAGTAGTAGTAGTAGTAGTAGTAGTAGTAGTAGTAGTGGGGGACAAAATCCAACCTCACCTCCACGTGGTGTCCCCTGGGGGTAGGTCTTGTGCTGCGGCTCTCCGCTCACATGTTCGAGCTAACGAGGCACTGGTCTTCTAGTTTGTGGCGCAACTAGTCGTATCTCAGCCTTCAAACACCAAAGCAATGAGTCTACGTCAAGTTCGCGGCTCGGAGGAGAGCCAATCTAGCTGTTGTTGTCTGCTACGCACCTACGAATGAAGCTAGTCTCCAAGAGAAGGATTTGTTTTGGAGTCAACTTTCAGACCTAGTTTACAGCTTCAAACATAGGGAGCGTATTTGTGTCATCGTGACCTCAATGCAGAGCCTGGATACCAGTTTAATGACACCATGAGCTGCAGAGGCCCGTTTGGAATGGGTGAAGAAAATGAAAACTCGGAAAAGTTGTTTTCATTTTGCACTTCACACAAATTGCTCGTAGGTGGTACATGGTTCCAGCATCGACAAGTGCATCGGTACACTTACAACCCTCCCGATCCGAGTTGTCGAAAAAAGATGCTGGATCACATTCTGTTTGCAGAGAGATACAGAGGTTGTCTGACGAATGTGAGGACCAGAAGAGGGAAAACCACAATTACCGATCATGAACTGGTCATTGCGGAAGTATCTATGAAACTTTTGTCTAAAAAGCCATGTTTCACGCCCAGAATCAGTTCTGCAAAGCTGCAAGATGAAACAACGCGTGACTTATTCACGCAGGAGGTCAAGTTACATCTTGATAAGAGCGGCGATTTCGAGAATACAGAGCAGTCTTGGGACAATTTTCGAAAAGCCCTGAACCAAGCAGCAGTGAAATGCCTCCTTCCGGACAAGCGAGTGAACAAACCTTGGATTTCTCCAGATTCTCTGGAACTTATCCGGAAACGAGCTGATCTACAGTTGAAGAAACACAGCAGCGCGGTGGCGTTGTTAGAGTTCACAAACTGCTGTAAGGAAGTCAGAAAAGCTCTACGTGCAGACAAACGGGCATGGCTTGAACGCAAAGGCCAAGAAGTGCAGAGTTTTGCGGACAGAGGCAACTTGAAGGAGGTTTTGGGGGCAGCACAGCAGATTTGCCGAAACTGGAGTCCCCAGTTGACCAAATTAGTTTCAAGCACTGGCGTCAACTTACGGACGAAAGAGGAACGACTTGAACGCTGGAGGGAACATTTTAGTCAACTCCTGAATCCTCAACATCCAGTTGCAGTACGAGATTGGATCCCGAAGAAGCAGCTGAAAGCTTGTCGATTGACCTGAGCCCAATTCGATTTGAAGAAGTGCTTGAAACTGTCCGCAGGTTGAAGAATGGCAAGGCAAGTGGACCCGATAACATTTCCTGTGAGATGTTGAAAGCACACAAGGGTATTGTCGAGTGGCTCTGGGACATCATAGATAAGTGTTGGTCGACGGAAGTTCTGCCCGATGACTGGAAGGTAGCAGAAATTGTCCCATTATACAAGAGTAAAGGAAAGAGGTCAGAGTGTTCGAACCACCGAGGGATCTCTCTATTGTCAGTACCAGGCAAAGTGTTCGCTTCCGTTATTCTCAATCGATGCAAAGATTCAGTGGATCGCGTCTTAAGGGAAGAGCAGTGCGGCTTCAGAAAAAGCAGAGGATGCGCCGATCAACTCTTTGCCCTGCGTCAATAATAGAGAAATCAATGGCGTTTCAATTGGATGTTAGCTTTTGTTTCATAGACTTTCGAGTGGCATTCGATTCTGTCGATCGTGAGCAGATGTACCAGATAATGAAACACTATGGTCTTCCGCAAAAAAGTGATAAACATCATAAGAAACAGCTATGATGGATTCAAATGTCGAGTCAAAGCCGAAGGTGAGAAAGGACGCTTATTTGATGTCAGAACGGGCGTTAGGCAGGGTGATGTGTGGTCCCCAATCCTATTCGGCCTTGTCATCAACTACATTTTGGCTAACTCGGTGCATGGAGGATTAGACATTGGGAGATTGGTGGCTGACTTAGATTTTGCAGATGATGTTGCTCTCGTGGGGGTCTCAGACAGTGAGGTGCAAGAAAACCTACATCGAATCGAGGCCCTTGCGGAAGCCGCTGGTCTGAAGATTAATGTGGCCAAAACAAAGAAAAATGCGACAGCCCAAATGTTGTTGCAGTGCCTAGTATCCAACAGAACGTGGAGATACTCACTGGAACACATAAAGGCAAACTAGGACTCCTGACAGAGACATCTAGCCAGTCACGACTAACCATCAGCACGGAGGTGCTGCTGGGAACGAAAAAGAAAGCGGGCTGGTTCGAAACACAAGATGGCCGGAAGCTAAGATTGAAAAGCTTAGCGGTGGCTAAGCCAGCGTTGGTAGCTTCACAACAACAATCTGCGGTAGCAGATTCAGAGTCGCTAGAAAACGAGAGTAGGTCAGTGGTGGCTGACCAAGAGTCTTTAAGATGTCAGAATTGTCAGCGGCAATTCAGTACAGTTACCGGACGCAAAGTGCACCAAACAAGATTCTGCAAAGCCGGTTTGTCAAAGAATGTCGTCGACAAGTCAAAGTTCGAGCAACTAGAGGCGAGCCTTACCTGTGACAAGTGTGAAAGAAAGTTCAAAACAGTCAATGGCCGAAAAGTTCACCAATCGAGATACTGTGGCAAACCTAAAGCAGTTGCCACACGCGTGTTTTCCTGCAAAGTACAAGATGTTCTCGGAAACGAGTTTGAAAACATAGAAGCGTTCAAGTATCTCGGATCATATGTCAGCCTCAAGCATGGAGACCTGCAGGAAGTCAATTGCAAACTTGCAGAAGGTAGACAACGGTTTGCTAACTTCCAAAATCTCTGGAAGAGCAAGCAGCTCAGCGTGCACCTCAAGTGCAATTTGTACAAAGCACTCGTTTTATCAGCCGTGCTGTACAGCTCAGAGACTTGGACTCTTTCGAAATTAATGGAGAGAAAAACTTGAGAGTTTCCACTGTGGTTGTCTTCGGAGAATTCTACGTGTGTCATATCTGGAGAAAGCAACGAACGAAGAAATTATGTCAAGATCACGAATGCCCCAACTATCCACGATGATCTTGCTCAAACGGATAAAATGGTACGGACACATCCAGAGAATGGAACCAGGAAGATTAGCCCACAGTGCCTTCGATTGGGACCCGCCCGATCAATACGTCCATGCTAGACGCGCTCCTGGGGGGCAACGGAAAACGTGGATGAGTCAAATCGAAGGAGACTGTGTACGGAACAAAGTATCGTTCACCAGATTGCAGGAGAAAGCAGCAACCGGGTCAAAGAATGCCTTCAACAATTTCGTCGTATAGCACTTCACAGAATAACCAAACAAATAACTCTTCTTGTTTTGTTTGTATTTGTTGCCAACCGTGCCTTTATTTCATATTTGGAATTAAAGTGTTGAAACAGTAGTAGTAGTAGTAGTAGTAGTAGTAGTAGTAGTAGTAGTAGTAGTAGTAGTAGTAGTAGTAGTAGTAGTAGTAGTAGTAGTAGTAGTAGTAGTAGTAGTAGTAGTAGTAGTAGTAGTAGTAGTAGTAGTAGTAGTAGTAGTAGTAGTAGTAGTAGTAGTAGTAGTAGTAGTAGTAGTAGTAGTAGTAGTAGTAGTAGTAGTAGTAGTAGTAGTAGTAGTAGTAGTAGTAGTAGTAGTAGTAGTAGTAGTAGTAGTAGTAGTAGTAGTAGTAGTAGTAGTAGTAGTAGTAGTAGTAGTAGTAGTAGTAGTAGTAGTAGTAGTAGTAGTAGTAGTAGTAGTAGTAGTAGTAGTAGTAGTAGTAGTAGTAGTAGTTAGTAGTAGTAGTAGTAGTAGTAGTAGTAGTAGTAGTAGGTAGTAGTAGTAGTAGTAGTAGTAGTAGTAGTAGTAGTAGTATTAGTAGTAGTATTAGTAGTAGTAGTAGTAGTAGTATAGTAGTAGTAGTAGTAGTAGTAGTAGTAGTAGTAGTAGTAGTAGTAGTAGTAGTAGTAGTAGTAGTAGTAGTAGTAGTAGTAGTAGTAGTAGTAGCAGTAGTGGTAGTAGTAGTAGCAGTAGTAGTAGTAGTAGTAGTAGTAGTAGTAGTAGTAGTAGTAGTAGTAGTAGTAGTAGTAGTAGTAGTAGTAGTAGTAGTAGTAATAGTAGTAGCTGTAACCGTAGCGGTGGTTGAAATTGGAACGATTTCACCCCAATTTTAACCATGGCCTCGGGCAATCTTATGCACAATTTCGATTTGCCCAT
>NW_027450760.1:0-71239 GCF_964194025.1 Convolutriloba macropyga
CTTGGAACGTTATCAGTTATGATTCACAGTGTGATTCAAGTCACATTTTGCCCTAAATTTGTCTGAATCAGGCTCTAAATTAGAATTTGATTCAGACTTTGGATTTTATCTGATTCAGACGCTGATTCAGACTCTGAATCAGACTTCAATTTTTCTCTGAATTAGGGTAATTTCATAACTGTGTTCGTAAGCCAAGCTAGGTTTTACCATTACTTTCACTATCAGGTCCTTAAAAATATAAATCCATACAATATCTGTAGAAATTGTGGCATTTTGCTCCAAAGGCCAATTAAAACGCTTATAAATTGATGAAAACTTGTTTTATCTCTCTGCAGGGTTGAAAAAATTTCTGATTTTCATTCTGATTCAGAGGCAATTCAAAAACGCGATCTGAATTTTCCTCTGATTCAGAGGAAATTCAGAGAACACAGATTCTGAATTTTGCTCTGATTCAGAAAGGTTTCAGAATCGATGCAGAAGCTAATCAGTACCGAAAATTTAAATTTTTCTGAAATTGTTTTGAATCAGTACTGCTACTCTCTGAGCGTTAGTTACGGGTAATAAGCCATAAAGCTATTAGAGAGTTTAGTGATATCCGGGTTTTGCCTGTTTATCCTATTTTTGAGGACGAAAAGTCGAAAGGGCCAGACGAAAAAATTGGTCAGGCAAAAGTTGCATAAAAAGTTTGCAGCGCTATTAAAATAAAGAGCAATTAAACATGTTTTCGAGACGAGTTCATAACTATATATTCATTTAAGCGGTTTTTCCCAATATATCCCCCCGCCCAGCTTAGCGTTCAAATAACCTATAGTACCTCCAATCATGGTAATTGTGTTATTAAGCATATTTACAGCGTTGAAGAACACTTTTCACATTTTTGTGCAGAGTATGAAATCATTGAACAATGAAAAGTTGAAGAAAGTCCAAATATCTGATTCGGACAAACAAAACTCTTCGGCGCGAAAAATTTCAACAAAACAGAAACAGTTAATAAAAATATGAAGATCACTATCAAGAAATTCTGCTGCATCAATAAAAGTATCGGTGTAATGATGAGTTTCTAATAATTTTGGAAATCACGCATCCCAAGAAACAATTCAATAAAAATTTGTAAAAACAATTTTGGGTTACGAGTTATAAAGAGCTACATGGAAAATTAATTGATGATATTAATTATTAATTAAAATATTAATTACATTCAAAAAAATTGATGCGTTTTCGTGCAGGGAAGTAACATGCAATTTTTTTGGTTACTTTCAGGCTTGAGATCAAACTGTTGGTAAATTAGCAATATTCATTCAAAAATGTTGTTAAAGTGTAGTGGAAAATTTTTCAAATGAAAAAACGTCGCTTTAACTTCAGAGGGTACTATACAATTCTATGACTGTTTATAGCTAAACATACAATCTTTAGTGATCATCCTATAGCTTGTGACGATGAACTGAAATCAAGGATCCAAAGGATCTTAATGTTTTGTCATAATATTTCTCTAAATATATGCTCTTTTGTTTCAACAGTATCAAGTTCACTCTATCGTGAAACGTTCAATCGGTCACTCTCCAACCTCAAATTGAAGTATTTTTTTCGAAGCAGCTATTGAACACTTAATTTTTTATTATATTCTTCAGGTTAATTATTCTGGACTAAAAAATTTTTTTAGTTTTTCAAAAAAAATATTGAACTTTTTTGGCAGTTAATTTTACGCAAATTGGTCTCAAAGAGTTCCAAAAGTCTTTGTTGATTTTGAGGGGAGAGTATATCAAAATAATGTTTACTCCAAAACTGAGGAGACGTTTAGAACCCTGTTCTTATTCAGGTATATCACAAAAACATTTAGGGTTGCGAAACGTCTGACTAGTTAAATTACTCAAAATTGCAATAAGGAGTCGGTTTGCTCCTAGCGTTTAAATATGTCAACCGTTTTTGTTAAAACATAAAAACTGTGAAAAGCTTTTTGCCGATAATTCAGTCAATCTGCTTTTTCAAAGAGTTGTGTTTGTTGGTTATGGACTGTTGCACGTGGAATAAAAGCGTTACTAACACAGTAAAAATGAGAGAATAACAAAATTATACTTTACAGTAGAATTTGGAGAAGGGATATGATTAATAGAAGATGATGATTTGAATTTAGGGGTAAAAAAGACTCTAAAACTATAGTGAAAATAAAGTTTCGCGTAAATTTCCCCTTATCAGTGCGAAAAGTCATTTGAAAAATTTTATCTTAGCACAAAGATTTATAGCGGGGTCTCAAGGGTTACCCAATATGCTTTGCTTCTGCAAAAGTCCTAGAATGCATTTGCACTTTTCTAAGAATTCCTTCACAATTACAGTGTTATCATAATTATTCAATACATGATGGCAAATTTTTACGTCAATTAATCCGCCTCTAATAATAACTATCCGGAATAATCAGTTTGATCCGAGCATTCATTCACAGCACCATTTCCTGCAGAAACAAATATATATCAATTTAGCGACTTAAATCTATTTTAAGTTGTCTGATTAACTGGTAAGTCAAACTTTATAATATTGCTAATTAAGTTCAGGACTACAGCTTGCATCAAACTTCTAAGACTTTGGCTGTTTGCGTTGAGTCTGCTAGCATCAAAACTACTCTGATTTTGTCCATTTTCCATTCGCTAAAGACTTCGTGAATATTTTCTTGACATTTTGCCAACAGGAACTTAGTGAAATGAAAGAGTCTCAATTTCCGGCTCCTCCCCAATTCAATGTACTTGCTCCTCTTGTGCATGACTGGGTTTTGACAAAATCTGATACAACTCTGATTGTACAATTGTTATTGGATGTTTCATGTGTATGCCAAAATTGTTTAGAAGTAGCTCCAAGTATAATGTTACTTGAACCCCGGCTGACATGCACTGGTATTCTGCTTCTGACAAAAAAGAGCACTTGTGGCCTGCTTCTTGGCACCTCAGTTGAGTGCTGAATCACATCCGTTGAGCTTGAAGTTGTAGCCTATTGTTCTGTCAATTTTCTATCGTTCACATCTGTCGTTCACATCGCCATGATTTTCTGTCGTTCACATCGCCAGACCAGTCTGCATCACTTTTCCAAACTAAATCATAACTCTCCTCTTTCCTGTAAGATTGTTTTAAAGCATTTGAACCTTGAAGATATCTAAGGAGTCGTTTTCCAAAAAGCAATTGTTGATTGGTAGGTGCCTTCAAGTGTCTGGAAAGATTACTGACTTTGTCTGGCATCTTCTTTTCCGCTAGTTAAGTCAGTGATCTAACCAAGCTTCTTTAAACCTCCTGATCCACGTCTTCGTCTTCGTTCTTTGCAGTCCGAAATTTCAATTTCAAATCAACTGGAGTTCTTCAGGGTTTGAATTGATCCATCTGAAACCGCTCAAGCAGTGTTTCTTTGTGGCGTTCTAGGTCAACGGTGACTTTGCCTTCTTCTCGTCTGATTCTGAGGCTCAGAAAACAGTGTGTTTATGCTTCCTTTTCTATGTGGAATGTTGTCTTGAGTAACTTCTCGACATCGGGGATTACTGTCATGCTTTTGATGCTAATATGATGCAGTCAACCGAGAGCAAAATGGAGTTGTAACCATCTGTCTCTGCTGCTGCGAACAAGCAATGATTGCTTTTGCTTTTGGTGAACCCCTGTCTCGTTAGGTAGTTCGCCAATTCCTTGAGCTATTTGTTAGTGGCTTGTTTCAAACCAGAAAACGATTTATTCAGTCGGCATACCAGGTTCTTTTTATTCGATTGCTACTTCTTAAACTCATGTAGTTGTTCTAGAAACTCCTCTTCCACTATTGCGAAAGCAAAAAAGCCCTCTTGACGTCAAATGCGTTCATCACGTTGCCCTGTTTCACTCATAGTTCAAGTAGAATCCTGAAAGTCTCTTGCTTGCAAGTAGGAGCAAAAGTCTCCAAATTGTCGAGCACTTCGACTTGTTTGAAGCCTTTTGCCACATAGCGTATTTTATATTTGTCAATTTGACCACAAAGTTGCTTTTTAATATCGTAGGCCATTTGTCCGGTTTTACCGTCCTGTCTGTGAGTTCTCACTAGATCCTAATTCTGCTTGTTTGGAGAGCCTTGACTTCATTTTTCACTGCCTGGTGACACTGGTCCCAATAATCAGCTTGCTTGTCTGCGTCAACTGTTTTGGGTTCTACATTGTCAATCTCCGTCACAGCAAGCTTGGTTCTCGCTTCTGCTAAAATTTGCGGAACATTATTTGCTCGTGTCGCTCGTCTGGGTTTTATTCTGTCCGCAGGCTCCAGCGTATCATCACTAAAACTAACTGTCTTTGACTTTGAGAAGTGTTGTGTATTTTTCGTTGCTAGTGACGCTGAGTCTCTGAGACTCCCTCTTTTTGCAGTACAACGAGGCATCTCGTCTTAATGTACTTTTCTGAGTGTTGCGCCACTACTTTCGTGAGTGTTGTGCCATTTCGGCGATGCGCCACTACTTTTTTATTGCAGTAGTTGTGCACTGTCTCTCTTTGTTGCCATTGTCTTTATGACCATATTTGGGGTGCCAGATTGCCAGTTGCAGTGACCCTTCATCTAGTAGGTCAGGCGCCTCTGTCTTGTCAGGGATTGAGCCCCTTTTGAACTTCTTAATGATCACATCTCGAGCTGCCGTGACCCCTAGCCAGAATTGGGTATAGACAAAAAATATCATTTGTCTCCCTAAGTGTAACCCACAAACTTTCCTTCGGGTGCCTTGGTTCAAGTTTGCTGACATCTTTGTCTCTCATCCTCAAAAAACTGTGCATTTAAAAAAAGGTAGTTTAATTATTGAAAACTTAAGTTTTATACATCACTTAAGCTCTGGTGGGCTTCTGTCTACTCTTTGACTCACAATCAAATTTCTTTTCGTAAATGTGTCGTTTCAATGTATTGTTGCACCTCTCAGCTAACCTGTTCTGTTGTGACATCTCTGGTATGGTCTTCTCTGTAGAACTCATGCGTCTAACCAGTACGTCTTGAACTACTCTGACAAAACTGCTTCAAACAGTCTTGTGTCAAGTTCCTGGGCTTACCTTGACTGAAAAAACTTCCTCCGGGTTGCCAGTGCTTCTCATTTAACCTTAATTAACAACAAACTTCATTTACTGATATAAAACCCAAAATGCAAAACTGGAACGTTTATAGTGACTCTACTCTGAATGGTCCCATCACACCTGTAAACACCCTCTCCAGTCAGTTTCTTATATGCTGTAGTCCCGTAGTTCGTGGTACTAGAGTTTTCGTGATTTTGGCTATTGCGCACACAATGCACAATCTTTGAGCTCATCCATTATCTCGGGTACATTCCTGACTACACCATCTTGATTCAATTGACCCAATCTTCTGTGACCTTTTCCTGCAATGTCAAGTATCACGCTGTTGGAACTCATCTTGAACTATAGAACGCTTCGGTGGAAGTAAAACTAAATATTTTCTTGCGTTAACTTTACTCGAGCTCCCATCTGCTGTGTTTTTTGCAGCTGTTTATTTCTCTGAATTGAAACTACGTCCCCACTCCTTGAATCTTAAGACTGTTAGGAGAATTGAAGAGTAGTCAAGCACACACAAAGCTGTCCTGAGTTTGCATTGACATTCCCTTCTGATTGATTGTAAGCTGATCCTCAAACATTCTCTGCCCACAACTCTGGAAGCCTCTCCATTGGCGTGTCTGACACTGGTTGAATGGGCACAAATTCCTGGAACGCATCGATTTTTGTCATTATGTGATCTGTACAGCTGTCCACCAGCATGTCCGCCGTCTTCCACAGGGTAGTTGATCGGGTGTAGCCAATGTTGGACCCATTGCCACTGACTCGTGTTCTCTCCATCTCTTTGTCTCACGCATGCCCTCTCTAGGTGACCCTTCTCAACACTCTTGCTGCATTGCAGTCCTTGCCTTCTTCTTGCACTCCTTGCCAAAGTGTCGAGGGGTACCGCACGCAAAACAGCTGCCCTCCCTGGGTGCCTTCCTAAAATCACTCTTCCCTGCCACTGCCCCTGAAAAAATTTGTCCCCTCTCACTCTGTGGCGTGTTCTCTTAAAAATTTTGCAACCTTTTCCTCAACTCAGTGAAATTTGTTGCAGAGTTGAAGCTTCCCTAAATATCAAAATTTTCATACCTCCTTCACAGACCACTGAGGACCAAGACTTTGAAGAGAGTCTCTAAGACTGCTTCGCCTGCCTCTTATAGCCGTGTGAGCAGCTCCTGTCCTCCGATGAGTAAGCTGTCCAAATCCTCAGAACCATTGAGCTATAAAGGACCCACCTGAGCCAATAAAATTAATCGGCTTCTCCACGTTCCAAAATATTACTTTCAGAAATCTTCCAAGCCTTTACTGCATCTCCTATGCAGAAATCTCCCACACAGTAATGTCTTATCAGCATGAGCGTTTTTACATCTAGAGTCGGCGACAGATTGGAGCACACATTATTTCACTTCTCGTTGACTTCTGCAACTTCTTTCTCATATGCGTTTCATATCACCTTGCGGTTTTTCACATCACTGCTTGCACCTTTTGCCAATGGTGCAAGCTCATTTTGTCGCTTCTCTGTTCCCTGTGATGACTTGTAGAGTCCCTATGTCTGCTTCATAGCCACAAAACATGTGCTTCTGATTGGAAAGTCCTGTGCTTTTCCTGTGTAGGTCAACAGCTTCACTGTTTCTTGATCCATCGTAGAAAAAGCAGGCAAAACGGTTGTGAAAAGAAAATGTACTTAGCAGGAAAGGAAAATGACTATCAACAAAATTTTTTTATGTTTTGAAAATTATTGTTAGGATAGAAAACCTTTGGGCAGTAAAACCTGTTGGGTTTTTCATTTTCAGAGGTGGAACAAAAGCGCTATTAACTTATGAAAGAAGATCAATTTCTCAAAAATGATGGAATAACCGAACAAAAGTTTACAGTAGAATTTTAAGATCTACGAGAGAGATTTGATTTATAGAACAAGAGAATGATTTGGATTTACGGCTAAAAGTGTCCTTAAAAAAGCTCCGTATTTATCCATTACCGGTGCGAAAAAGTCACGTGATAAAACTAATCTTTGCACCAAGATTTATAGAGCAGTTCGCATGGGTTACCCAATATTTTTCGCTTTGGAAAAATTCCTAGAAATCAGGCGCAAAGAACGCCATATAAAGAATGCATTTGCAATATTCTAATAAATCTTTCACTATTCCGGTGGTATAATAATCACTCAATTAATGCAGAGAAGTTTTATATAAAAAAATCTAACTATAATAATAACTATCTAGAATCATTAGCTGGAACAGATTATTGACTCCCAGCACCAATTCTTGAAGATCCATTTATATCATTTTAGTGACTTGAATCAATTTTTGTTTGTCTGATTAACTGGTGAGACAAACTTTATAATATTTCTTACTACAGATTATTGACTCCCAGCAACAATTCTTGAAGATTCATTTTTATCAATTTAGTGACTTGAATCAATTTATGTTTGTCTGATTAACTGTTGAGACAAATTTTTTAATATTTCTTACTAATTTTTAGAACTATAGTTCGGATCGATTTTCAGACAAAGTTTTTTTTGAAAAAACATTTTTTCTACTTATTCTAAGTCAGTACAAATCACTGTAAACCTTTGAGTGCTGTTTTGCAGTTGCATTTTGTTGAAAAAACAGTAGAAGTAAGGACTCTTCAATTTCCAGTAGAGGGACAACTTCTAAAACCATTCTCAAACAGTAAATTTCAAACTAAACTCTTTAATTGTTTCAAGGAATATATGGAACTGGAACCAATATTTGGGTTGGACCCACACAAAACTTTGAAAATTATTTAAAAATTCTTTGCGTATTTTACAACCCGAACAAAATAATATCATATAGAACTCATCACGTCGTTTGGTTTGCTATAGGTTCACTTGAGGCAAACCCAATTGCTTGGATAACTTTGACAATTTTTATCCGTTCGTTTTTAAAATCAACCTCTCTTTGCTTACCATCACGCACTTGATTTGTACAATTTTTTAATCATTTTCCCCCACAAACTAGAACCTTTTTCTGCAAATATTTGGTGAAATTCACAGCTTTACAGTATCTTTCTGTAATTTCACCATTTCAGCTATAGTCAATTGTAGCAATATGACAAGCGTGATGTTGCTCACTTCAATATGTTGTTCGTTACGTTTATTTGATTGATCCACAAATATTGAAAATACCATTTTCCTAAAATCTTACAATTGACTTTTTACTTTTTCAAACCAGAAATTATGCAGGAGTATCTTCCTCCCATGGCTTTCAATGGATTGGTAGAGGGGGAATGTGAACTACAATTCCATTAAATGTGAAATTTAATTACAAAACGTGTAAACATCGGTTACGAAACATGCAACATTTAATTACCCTAATTTTTAAAATCTGCTTACATTAAAGCTGTTAATAAAAAAGGCATGGACATTAATTAAGCAAAAATTTCAATAACTTTAAGTGTGGATTTTAATTACAAGGCGCGTGGAGTTTAATTAATTTAAATCTTTAAAAATACTTATGTTGAGAGCGTGAAATCTAGTCGCAACGTTTCGTAAGCGTTTTCAAAATTCTTTGTTGCGAACTCTGCTGACTGATTCGCGCACATATAAATCAAAATCCAACAAAAAATTATGGTCAGCGTTGTTCAACAGTGGCAATTAGGAATACATGTGCAAAGTTTGTTTGTGAATTCCACTACCTGATGAATGCAACTTTGTTCGCAAAATATAGGGTCATATAAAACTTAATGACAAAATTTAGAAATGTTTTAGTATTCTAGACATCCTCTTTTTGCCAAATGATTTGATCACCTCATAACCCTTGTGCCAATATGTCACTCGCTGTTGTTCCATAATTCCACAGTTATGCGAAAGTGAGTTTGAAATATGGGGTTAAAAATTTCCGTTCACAACAGTTAGAGGAAAGCAGAAACTATGCAAAATTTATTTGCAGGTTATTAAAATTCTTTTACAAAACATAATCAATGGTCATAGGGTACTTGATGGTGTAGTACCTTGTAATGTAGGACATTTTAAAGTTAAGTTTATTCAATCTAGCTCAATCCTGGGCCCTTTTTTGTTTCTCGTTTATATCAACGACCTACCAAATCCAATTAAGCAATGCAGAGGAAGTCTCTTTGCTAACGATACCACACTAGTGAGCGCCGGGAACAAATTGGATGTTATTAAACAAGAATTGTTTACTTTTATTGACTGGTTCAAATGGAACAAAATATCAGTGAACTACTCAAAGTGTGTACTTTTCGGTAAAAATTGCCTTTGCATCAAAATTACCAGAGCAAGAAACAGCTACAGATCTGAAATGCAATTACCTTGGAGTTTAACTAGAGAAAAAACTCGCGTACAAAAAACACATAGCGTATATAACGAAGAAATTGAACAAATTTTGTGGCATTTTATACCGAGTGAGGAACCTTTTTACAATTAAACACATGTTAAGCTTTTATAATTTTTATGCAAAATCAACCATAACGTATGGTCTCTGATATATGAAAGTGCTAGCAAAACAGAATTGCAGCGTCTCGAAAACTATCCTGGAAAAAAAATTCGAGCTATCTTTTTCAAACGAAAATTAGATTCTCTCCGTAACATTTATGTGCGGCACAACTTGTTAACAGTTTTTGAGATTTATGTCTTTGAATTTTTCTAAGAACTTCTAAAACAGTTAAGATCTGAGTCGCCCCTAATTTTCCTCACTGCATGGTTTACTGTGATTCCTTTCTACAATACTCTTGCAACGCACAGGGAATATTACCCTCTCAATACAGTAGGACGCGCACCAAGGAAATGTCACTGGAAAACACGCTCCGAAAAGCATACAAATGTCTAAAAAGCGCAGACTTGCCACCACCCAACATAAATTCGTGCTCTAAATCAAATATCGCTTTTTTCTCAAAATGGTTGCTAAAACTTTCATACCAGACAACAAAACTTTGCTTGATTTGTTTTTTTTATCTAAGATTTCAATTGTAAATTATTCATGAACTTGGTATCTCTAAGGGCAACAACTATAAAGAGCCAGACTGCTCGTCCGTTGTCCCGACAGGTCATTTGGTTGACAATTTTTTATTCTTCTTATCATAAAATGCTGTTGATTCAACGCTCGGTTAAATAAACTTTACTAATGTAGTACATTTTTGGAACATTTTACGCAATCTTATAACACAACCTGGGCTACAACTCCAAGTATTGTATAATAATTACTAAGTTTGCCTTTATTTTGTTTTGTTGTCTCTATCATTGGTTTCAATGATCGTGATTAATTTAATTTTCCTAGCTGAACAAGTTTTTAAACAGTCCAAACAATTGACATTACAAAAAGACATCAATTAGCAGAAAGTATCAATGAGCACAGGGCAGTAAAGGAACTATCATTTTGGGCAAAAGTCAAACTTTTTTGACCAAAATACTTTTTAACAGCAGTAACAATTTTTTAGTTCTGCTTCATCGTTGGAATCGTTAATTTTGAAGTACTTCAAAGATTGTCACGAGATGAGAAACTCTATCATCAGCAACGTAATTTGTTTATTTGTTTATTATTTCTCTCTCTCTCTCTCTCTCTCTTTCCGTAATATTTAACCCAAAAGCAAACATATCACAATTTGAGAAAACTTTATTCAAGCTTTTTTCAGTTGTTCAAAAGCAAGCCAAGATTTTAATTTTGAAGCAGCCAAACATTTTTTTTGGTTCAAGGGAACTTGATGATCAAGTTTATCTTCTTGTGAGAATCCTTGAACTACTTGCAACCTAGAAAGCTGGTCGAATAAATTCGTTAATCGGACCTTCTTAGCACGCATCTACATGTCAAAAGTCAATCCCCCTCAGTTGAAGTCCCCGAAACCCCGGGGTAGGGAAAAATTGGAAATATTTGTAAGATAAGCGGTGAAAAGTTGCTTATTTTCACCGCAAATTTTGTATGCGGTGAAATGCGGTGAAATTATATAATTTCACCCCTAAGTTAAGCTGTGAATTTGTGCAATTTCACCACATTCACTGCTGATTCTACACCTTTTTAACAACTTTTTCTAAGCAGTGGATTTGTGTAATTTCACCACTAACTTAAGCGGTGAATTTTTGTAATTTAACCGCATTCGCCGCTTATCTCACACTTTTGTCAAAGTGGTGAATTTATGTAATTTCACCGCTGCCAAGCAATAAAGTTTTTTTCACCGCATTCACCGCCTGATTTATGTAAATTCGCCAAATTCATCGCTTATCTGACGAAATTTTCCGCATTCACCACTTATTTTACTTAATTTTGCGTTAAATGGCGGTGACACCTTGGCCCCGGGATTTATTACTCACCATCGTAGTGATTTTTTACTCACCCCTGAGATAGAATAGTGATTTTTACTCACCATTGTGTATCATCTCTTTATATCTCAAATACGCTTTCAAAAGGGAATCGCAAATGTCTATCGACTAAAACGAAAAGAAACATCGACATTTATTGCAGCACTTGACAATAAGAAAACCGATGTCGAAACTCATCACTCTGCTAGGATAACGATTCCTTTTAGCTCAGTAAGTTTGCAGCAAACTCTAAAGTATTTCTCGGAGCGACATCCCGGGTCGAGGTTTTATCAAAAATTAATGCTAAAGATTAACAAAAGATTAGCGGTGAATAGCGGTGAAAAAAATTTTTTCACCGCAAAACGCCCGCATCTTTTAGCGTTGAATGCGGTGAAAGCGGTGAATTTTTGTACGATTTGCGTTGAATTTAGCGGTGAAAACTTTTTTTCACCGCTTTCACCAGATTTCTTACAAAAAAGAAACTGCCGTACACGGGTTCGAAGCACTCACCTCTAGCATGTCACTAACTTCTTACTCCACTGCGCCATCTGTCACTTACTTCTTCAATATTTCCTGTTAATTTAAGATAATTTAATTTAAGATTCGCAATCTTAGCGGTGAAATTTTTTTTTCACCGCATTCTACTGATAGCGGTGAAAAAATTTTTTTTTCACCGCATTCCTCTGGTAGCGATGAAAAATTTTCTTTTACCACTTATGCGGTGAAAAAGAAATTTTTCACCGCTTAAAATTTTTTTTCACCGCATTCTTCGCATTGAGCGCAAATCTTACACTTTTTAGTCAAATTAACCGCAAATCTTACATCTTTTAGCGATTTTTAGCGGTGACACCTCGACCCGGGATTACATGTGTCTGCCGGTACCAATACAAAATGCTTTTAGAGAAAATTGACCATCCTTTCAATCAATCCGGTATCATTAATGCTGAAACCCTCCGAAATCTACAAAAAGCCTCGACAGTAGATTTCATACTGTTGTTAATCACCTCTGTTATGATCAACTCATTTTGCTATTTTGTGTGCCACAATCTGTTGACGAGTTATCAATGTCCACGATTTCGTCTTTACGCTTAGAATAGTAGTGCTCAAAATTTGCAGTGGATAAGAGACAAATTAACAACATTGAAAGGCGCCGCCAAATCGGTTGGGGGACTAATTGTTTCTTTCTCGGCGGAAATATGCTCTCAATGTACATTTTTGAAGCATCAAAATCAGGGCTTTTTTGTACTCGTCCAGTAAAAGCTCACATAAAACCGACAATTTTTGAGAAGTTTTAATTTTCACAATAAAAACAAATGGTCGTCTCGGGTTTTTTACGGCGGGCCTATGTAAGCTTTGCATTACAAAGAAATTGGGGACAGTCAAAGTCACATAATGTTTCCTTCATTTTTGCTATTTTCCCGCAAATCACTCGTAAGTCATTTTTCTTCAAATATCTATCAAGCTAACGGTTGGGCCAAATTGTTTCTTCTCAGGAAGAAGATATTATACAAGTGGGTGATTCGGAGACAAATTTCAGGGGATCGTTTAACACGTCTAGGAGAAAATAAAAACCCTCTAAAAGATTAGTTCGATCCTGTTTTTAAAAATGTCAGTCATCTAGTCAGACTAGCGTCAAATTAAAATTCTTCGATGTCCTAAAAATTACAATTTTTTTTTTCTATTTTTCGAGTTCCTTTACTATATACTATACAAAGTATTTGCTTGTTTTAGAGCAGGAAATTAAAATTATTCCCTTTTAAGGTTGAAGTCTGTAAAACTACAATACATTATTTGAGCACAATCCCCCCTGAAGCTACATACTTGATTGCAACGAAATTTGTCGTTAACGTGAAGAAGAATTTTGACTTAATTGAATTTTTTCTAAAAACGACAGAAAAATTTTTATCAAACAAAAACTTTTAGCTGATTGAATTTTTTTGAGAGTATGTTGTCAGTTTCCTGTGCTCAATATAAACATGTTCGCCGATAATGGCGCGAGGTATATGTTAGAACATAATCCTAGTCTTCCGAGGTACTTAGTAACCTGACACGAGGCTCGAGGGGGAATAAGAATTCGTTCTAACATATTCAGAGAACCAAAGGGTACAAAAATGTTAAATATCATTCGAAATCGAAAAATTTTTGGTCTAAAAATATACAGATCTTGAAATAAATCAAACGGGATCAATTCTGTATTGCCCCCCTCTCCCAGTGTCTTTTACGCCCCCAGTTTCAAATGATATGTTATTATATAGCACGTTACTATGTAAAAACATAGCAGGGCAAGTCCTGACGTACAATTCAAAGAAGTTTCGTTGACTAAACAAATAACTAGACCTAGAACGGACTATTAGGTGAATTGGATAAATCATTTTTAAAAAATCAGATCAAAAAACAGAAAAACAGAAAGCGAATGTCAAAATGCCGCTATCGAGAACAAAAAAACAACTATCGAGAAATCTAAATTTGATTCTAAGAAAAAACTAGGCATAGAATGAACTATGAATGGATTGGAAAAACCATTTAGAAAAAAATCTGATCCAAAAAATAGAAATTGCCGCATGTGAACAGAAAACCACAACCAAGGAACCGAATTTTTGTTCAAACAGCGTTTTCTCACTCTAATTTATAATTAGGGCAAAAAAATTTCACGCCGCAGAAGCACTTGCTTTTATTGCTCCACTTCCTGTTTCGGCGTGATCAAAATCACTACTCCAATTTGACTTCCAAAATCATGAAAATGTGTGAACAGATCCTAGAAAAAGATAGCGCCCCAATACAATTCAATTTCTTTGAATTGTAAAAAAATAGCACATGCGCTGGGGGCGTAAAATATAAAAGCCCAATAATCTGAGGGGGTGGAGGCAAAATAAAAAAGATCCACCAAAAGTCTCTGACTCCGATAGCGAAGCAACCGATTATTTATAGTGTTTTGATTCATGTATCAAAAAATAGTTTTCTACTTAAGATTAATTTTTCCCCTAAATTTAGTGTATGAATATGGGTCAACAAATCGTGGGCAAAAAATGAGACTATTAGGTTTTTAGGTCTGAGTTGAATCTTTGAAACTAAGCTCTCTGCCTGGAAATTTTTTTGACCGATAAAATCGCACCTTGGGTTCTCCGATACGTTTTATAGAACCAAGGGTACAAATTTTTTGGTCGCTAAAACTTGGAGGCACGTGCAATTTGGCAATCAGCACGTGCAGAAGTGAAATACTAAGATTTGCGGCCCTAAATTAAGGGCCCTAACTCAGCGGCCCTGTCTTAGCGGCCCTATTTTAGCGGCTCGCTCATAAAAAAAAGGAAAACTAATTTTTGGCGATGAGGCAAAACCCACTAATATTTTCGACGTTTCCCGTCTAAATTTGAAACAAAAGCACTTTCCTGGCCTTGAAAACTGAAATATTTGGTTTATTTTACTGAAACGGCGATAAAAAAAGGTTTCAGGTTATTGCATTATCTCATCCTTGCAGGACTATTCCCGATCAAATCAAATGCGAAGTGAACTTTCGAATGCCTTGTCAAAACCAGCTCATGACTACATGAGCCAGCAATCAAAACCAAAAGTTGAGCTATTTCAATGTTCCAGCAATTATAAAAATGTTCCTGACGTTAATAACAGGAGGAAAGCTCAACAGGAAGAAATCTCAATAGTAGGTGGTAAAAAGTTCGATATCTCTCGAAGAATTGAAATTAGCGGTTGCCAAACAGGCTAAAAAGGTCTCATGGTAGCAACAATTTCGATAGCAGAAAATGATTTAAATTGCTGAAAAACGGGAAAATATTAGAAAAATAAAGGAAAACTTCTCGCTTAATAATTTGCAAAATTGTACACTTAATTTCAATTTTATTTGAAGTTTAACGCCCTTCATACCCTTTGGTTCTCTAAATAAGTTCGCACATAAATCTTATTGCTCGTTGAGCTGCTACTTTTCATGTGCTAACATATAATTAGCACGTGCAAATGTGGAATGCTAAATTTTGCGGCCCTAACTTAGCGGCCCTAACTTATCGGCCCACTCGCAGTAAGGAAACATAATTTTTGGCGGCGAGGCCAAACCCACCAATACTTTTGACATTTCTCATCAAAACCTGAAACGAAAGCACTTGCCTCGCCCTGAAAACGGAAACATTTGGCTTATTAACAACTTAGAAGAAATTAGAAAAAATTGGCGCTAAGATTCATGTGCTAACATATACTTAGTGCCCTAGTCAAACTTTTGAGATTTTTAGCAAATAATTATGCAAAAATTAGGTAATGCAAATTATTGTTGCATTAAGGTGAGGGACATAAACGGAAAAACCGAAATTTGAGTTAGAATTAATTGCCAATTAACAGGTTAGCAATTTGAAGCATCGAACAATGACCAATCACAGAATGGGCGATCGGGAATATAAGTTAAAGATTTTGACCCTCAACTGTTTCCTGTTGCCACCAGTACCCATTATGAACTACATTCCCGGGGTACCTGATCAACAAAAACCAGAAGAGACAATGAGGCGAATCCGAGATATTTGCAACAACATCTTGATGAATGATTACGACATCGTATGTCTGCAAGAAATTTGGATGAGAAGTCACAAAGATGCCATCATGTCCCAACTGCAGTCCAAGTACCCCCAACATGCATGGTTTCCATCTGGATTTCTGCCCGGATCCGGGCTGTTAACGATGTCCAAATTCAAAATGGTCTCCTCATTTTTGCACAGATTTGTGTTAGAAGATAAGATGTTCCCTTTTGGATCTATCGATTCGATTTGTGGGAAGGGTTGTGGAGTTAGTTTACTTGAAGTTGACGGGTTTATAGTGACATTGATCAATACACACCCACAAAGTGAACAAGACAGTACAGACTCCAAAGGTGAGTTGATAAACAAACCGCAGAGTTTAACTTGAATCGTTACGGTCAAAATTTCCCGAGCCAATTAAGTTCTGTATTGTTCTCTGTATACATTGTTTACATGAACAAATCATGCTGTGTACAAATTATGCTGATTTCAAGGGGAAAACATTTACCAATCTTAATACATAGTAAAATACAACTTTGTTGAAACCAGTGATGCAACCAGAGGTCCCAAATTTATATTAAACGATAAATACGAGGGCAGAATGAGCCAATTTGCCGTTTAAGTATACCTCTGCGATGTCATGATGCCAGCCATTGACATGTTTGCAGCTTTTTGCAAGATAATACTTTTGTTATCAATTTGGAATCGGAACCATACAACATATACAAAAAAAAAACAATTGACGTCTTCCCCCCCCCCCCCCCCCAAGCAGATTAGTGTGTGCCCCCCTGGATTTATGGGGAGTGTGCAGCGGGAGGGGGGGGGGGGCAGAAAGATCCGATATTTGCTGTGCCCAATTGCTTCACTTTTGCCAAATCAAGTCTGTTCTTCAGGCATGAGTAACAACAGGTCCGTGAACGAAAATAAAACGATAAGACAAGAAGTTTCCTTCAAGATAACATAACATTTGCCCTCGTTTGTGTTTATCAAGGGTTAATTGAGAAAAACTGGTCAGGTAATGTTGTACCATATATTACACTAACTAATGATTGATGTTGTTCTAACACTAACTAATGGTTGAACTAATGGTTGATGTTCTATATATTACATTAACTAATTGTTGAACGGTGTACTCTAACTCATATCTCTGTGCTATTTTTAACAAGCCAGCCCAGGTCGAGGTGTGTCCTAATAATCAGGCCCATCCAGACGATAATCAGCCATGACCAGACTTTAGCTCTTTTTTTAGAAATTATGCTCGTTTTTACCTCGTTTTAAAAATTTTGCATGTTTTTACCGCGTTTCAAAATTTCCTTTCCTTTGTAACTTTTTTCAGTAAGCAAGAACTTCCAAATTCGAGTGATCTTTAACTTAGTTTTTAATTATGAAACAACTTTTGATAACAAAACTTTTCTCTGGGACTTTTAAATTAAGAAGAAAAAAGATGTACAATTGACATTTGATGACTAATATATACTTTGTAAGAACAAATAAAATGGTCGTTCTGGTTAATTTAGCAATAGGGTAAATTGGGTAAGTTGGCATGGGGTAAAATGGCTTTGGGTAAAATGGAATTGGGTAAATTGTCCTGACACCAAATAAAATACAATTTAAGTATCTTTGTGTTAGTTTATATCTATGAAACAATGTTTGCTGTCTAGTCCAGAAGACCGAACAAAAACGACTCAAGAAATCTTCGGCTTTCCACGTTAGAAATCATCGGTGTGTTCGGTTTGAGCGGTATGTTTGGTTTCAAACTTAAGAAATCGTCGGTTGACCTTTCACTAGCCATAGATCTGGGTGTTGACTTATGAAAAGACCGTACCCGACGAAAAAGTGGCATGAAAAGGACCATACTTGACTCAAACAGTACATGCTAATACATGTTGAATAAATTTGCGTAAAGTAGCAAAATTTACCAAAAAGGCTACAAAGAGCATCCGAGAAACTATTGGCTGCTGTAAAAGCTATGCACAGTTTGGCGGTGAGGGAGATAAACTAATGAAAAGAACGTTTGACAGTGGCTGCTATCCTCACCCCACGTTGCCTCTCGTCGCCGCCCTGCTGCAACACGAAAAGAGTTAATAATTTTGCCGGTTGCTTTTGGGAAAAAATTACTATTGAAACCCGACACTTATAATTTTCAGAGGAAACCTTAAACTGGGAAATCGTAGCATCTATGTAACTTAAATCATGACTTGCATTTCTCTTTTTCCATAGACGCCGTCCGTCTTCATCAGTTGTGGGAAATTGGTCAGCTAGCGAGGCACTTTTGGACGCTTAGTGACCTGGTAGTTATCTGTGGTGACCTAAATGCCACTCCTGATTTTCTGGGCATCAAAACACTCTCTGCCATGGCCCATATGCAGGACACATTCCTTACCTCTGAGACGAAATCCAAGCAGACGAGTACTTACGCATGCAAGGTAGACGTTTTATCTGGTCGAGAGTAAGTGTAACTGTCAATAACACCGAAAATATTTCATTAAACTAATGACACAAAATCTATGCCATAGTGTTGTATATTTTGGGCCTTTTAACAAAGTAAAACAGGTTTCTGTTGGATTTAACAGCTGTAAGGTCAAAGGCCATTTTCTACGAGTTTTTCTCCGGAGAGCTGACATCTTCAAAGCACTCTGGTCAAAAAAGGAGGCTCGGTAAAGTGTGTATTCACACATAATGTTCTCACCACACTCATACAAATTTTATCTTAAACCTACCAAATCAAGCAGAGATAGGAAAAACACAAAATAATAAAGGGTAGATCATTCTCTGTAATTAATTGCTCTCAAACGAAGTTTGTAGCAATTATATTAGTCCTGTCGGTCTTATTTAATGCCATTTCTCGCTTGACCGATTTTTTGTCTGACCCATTTGACTTTTCGTCCTCAACATGGAATAAACAGGTAGCGACAAGCCCGCAATAAGTGCTCTCAGAGCCTTTCAGCTCACTAGGCTCCAAATATGCTTTTCACAGAAACTGTTTTGGAGATTTATACTTATGGTGTGAAGGGCGGTTCTTAGAGGTTGAAGACCCCCCACTGTTGCCCCCCGCCCCACTGTTGCCCCCCCCCCCACTGTCGTCCCCCATCAGCAATTCGTTATGATTTAAAACTTGAGGTAATCTCAACTTAAAACATACATACTTATATACCAGTGCGGTTAATACCTGTCTGATTGTTTTTTGCGTAATTAGAAAACTCAAAACTTGAACTCACTGACACATTTAATTTTTTGTTGAAAAAAGAGATCAACATTAATACAGTTTTGCCAGCTCTAATTTGAGCAAACAACAAAAGTGATATTCTTTTATCCAATTTCCAAACAAATATTATATACAAAAGTTCTCCAACAAACCAAGCTTGCTAATTTTCAAGCTTGGCTCCATGCAACATGCAGCAACAAATAAGGTATAGAACACAAATATTTAATAAATGCGCTCGAAATTCAATTTAATTAGATCTTGCGTTCTAAAAAGTATTAAGTGCTCCCGAATGACCAGGTTCTCATACAGCGTTTGACAAAAATGACTTAAGGAACATGAATTCAGCGGTTGCTCTTTCACTTTTCTACGATGTTCATAATTGAAATCGAGGCAGACAACTGCCTAGAAAGAGAAAAGAATAAAGGTCTCAAATTAGATTTGGGAGAAAAGAAGAAGTTAGTTAGACGACCGCCAACAATTTCAAGGTAATGATTATGAATAGCCGCGAAGCAAAAGCTGTTTTTTGGGTTATCGTGTTTTTGTTTCTAATTAGTCATTTCCATGATTTTTGCGACTTGACTCCTGGGAATTGACTTTTTCAATTTCAGCTATTTCTACTACTATGCATTTAAATTTTTTGTGCGTGACGTCATTTGTTCTGCTTTTAGGTCAAGTGTTTGACTTTCCTCAATCAAAAAAAATACTTCTGGACTCGCTTAATGAAAAACAAACTTTATGTCTATTTACTGGTTAAAGGTCAATAGTGTATATCTAAGTAGTGCCAAAGGTATATGCCCAAATTTTTGAGTTTTAGAGACTTGAGTTCTCGATTTTGAATACTAAATTCAATTAAATTTTGAATACCTTAGAGAATGTATGTGTCTCATAAAATTGATCGTCCGAATCTAACCAAAAAGTCTGGTGGTCTGTTGAAACACTGTTGACCAATCTGTCTATTACAATTCTTTGGTTGTTTCAGTTCATGGAAAGCCACAAGCGTCTATCGCGGCTATTCTCTGGAACTCTGCCGGCTGCGTTGTTTTTAAAGCAAGCAAAATAGATGCGAGGTAGATAAACGCTTAAAAAATTTTAAAAATCTGGACAAAGGGAAACCTCAACTTCTTCAAATATATTGATAATGAGTCTATCAAACCAATTCATTTTGTTCAACAAATTTACACCATTCAACACAAAAATGAATAATATTGCAAGAAAAGAAGGAAAAAGAGATCACAAAAATGCCAGGAAAAGAAAATTGCTCAAAATTTGAAAAATTTTAAAAATTAATGACGTAAAATTACATTAAAAAAATCACATTAACAAGAATTGGGTTGAAACTCAAAACTCTACGTTAATATGACGTTAAAAAATTGAAAAACGTGAATAACACAAGAAGAAAAGGGTTCCCAATAAAATTCAATCCTATTTGTTAAAACCTTAATGAGAGTTATAGCACTTTGCGTTTGGATCCTGGGGTTATAAGCAACACAAACATGTTGCTAAAGTAAAGTGCTCGCCGGTCGTTTGAGATAAATTTGCCCGAAGTCAGTCAGTTATGTTTTGAAATTCGATGTTAATACCGGTTTGATTATTCTTTTCGTATTAAAAAAACTCAAAGTTTGAAATAACTAACATATTTTTAGTTGAAAAAAGAAATCAACATTAATACAATTTCTCCAGTTGTAATTTTGTCAAACCAAAAAGGTGAGATTCTTTTATCCGACTTGCTATAGAACACAAATACCTAATAAATGCGCTCGAAATTCAGTTTAATTAGATTTTGCATTCAAAAAAATAGTCAATGCGCTCGATAACTTTTTTGACCGAAAGACCAAGTTCTCATACAATGTGTGGCAAACAATGACTCAAAGTACTCAAATTCAGCCGCAGATGGCTGCAATTCAGCGAAGAGTTGCTCCTAGACTTTTCTAAAACGGTCATAATTAAAATGGAAGAAGACAACAGCTTAGAAAGAGATACGGATAAAGGTCTCAAATTAGATACAAAAAAAAACGATCAAGTAAGTTAGACGACCGCCAAAATGATTATAGTAACTTTTATTAAAAGCCGCAACGCCATAGCGACTTTTATTGAAGACATGGTGCTTTTTGTAATTTGTCGTTTCCATCGATGATTCTTAGGACCTGATTTCTTGGAATTTATTTTTTCAATTTCACCAATTTCTACTGCTAAGTAGTTAAAATTCGTGTGCGTCATGTCATTTATTCTGCTATTAGTTCAATTGCGTGACCCATATCACTCAAAAATTGTTTTTTTAAATCCGCTTAATGAACATTTACTTGTCAATAGTTTGCATCTAAGTAGTGCCAAAAATATCTTGGGTATTAGAGTCTTGAGATTTTCATTCCGGAAAAAAATTTTAAAAAAGCTCCATTGAGGCTTTTTATTTATAGAGCGCATGTGTGTCATAAAAACTTTAGTCCGAATTTTATCAAAAAGCCTACTGGTTTATTAAAGCACAAAATTGTTGCTAAAGTAAAAACCTCGCCAGTCGTTTGAGAAAAAATTTTTCGAAGTTAGTCAGTTATGTTTTAAAACTTGATGTAATCTCAAAATAAAACATATAAACTTATTTACCAGTGAGGTTAAAACTGGTCTGATTATTTTTTACGTGATTAGAAAACTCAAAAGTTTGAACTCACTAACACATTTAATTTTTAGTTGAAAAAATAAATTATTATTGAAACAGTTTTGCCAGCTCTAACTTCAGCAAACATTAAAAGTGACATTTTTTGTCCAATTTCCAAACAAATATTTTATACAAAAGTTTTCAAAGAAACGAAGCTTGCTAATTTTCATTCTTGGCCCATGCAACATGTAGCCAGAAATAAGGTATAGAACACAAATACTTAATAAATGCGCTCGAAATTCAATTTATTTAGATTTTGCGTTCTAAAAAATATTAAGTGCGCTCGAAAATTTTTTGAACGAAAGACCAATTTCTTATACAACGTGTAGCAAAAATGACAAAGTACACAAATTCAGCCGCAAATAGCTGCAAGTCAGCGAAGAGTTGCTCCTAGACTTTTCTAAAATTGTCATACTTAAAATCGAAGGAGACAACAGCTTAGAAATAGATACTGAGAAAGGTCTCAAATTAGATTCAAAAGAAAAAGTAAATTAGTTAGACGACCGCCAAAACGATTTGCTATGGCGGTTTCCAATCATTTCGGTCATCATTGAGTTATCCCATCAATGTATAAAGATAGGTAATAGATTTTACATGTAATAACATTAGAGTTATGGTAGCAACGTATAAAGATAGGTAATACATGTTTTAAGATTTGATTTTCAACAGTAATGTATAAAGATAGGTATTAGATTTTACATGTACTAAAATTTGAAATAAGACAGCAGCGGATTAAGATAGTTAATAGGTCCTATGTATAAGATTTCTCAATAAATTTTTTATTACAAAATAATATAAAAAAAGCTAACAGATAGCAAGTTGGAAAATGAAGCTGTGTTAAATCTTTTCTTTCACAATGAGTCATCAATTTGATGCTAATGTTTTAAGGTACTTGGTAGCAAACAGTGCTCAATGGGAATAAGTGCAAGGCAGAAAATTCTGCAGTGCTAATACAATTTGATGTGCTAATACAGATTGTCGTAATATATAGTTTATAAATCACGTATTTATCATGAATGACATCACAGCAAACTATTGCTAATTTTGATTTTCACAGACCGTACAGGTGAAAAGGATTATCTCAATCAACTGATAAAAAAGAAACGAAATAATCAACTTAACTAAGGGTTAACTGGAATAAAAATGGATCAAAATAGACCTCTGATGAACTATTAACATTTTATTGGTCTCATTTTATGGATGTCTACATTGATACACAACAGAGGTGCTAGAACAAAAGGATCTTTAAGAATTTCCAGATGTTTGTTTATTCCAGAAGAATAAGTCTTGCTCGATTTTTTCATCCAGGGTTGTCTCAGATCTGGTCAACACCTTGCGAAATGAGTCAGAAAACTTTTACATGCTCAGCTTGAACTTTAAAAACCCGGTTCGGGTTTCCCAACAAGAATGATTACTTTAAACAGTGGACTCATCAACTTGAAAAAATTTTATTACGATCACATCACATGTTCACAAGCGTACAATTGATTTAAATGTATAAAATGAAAGAAAAAGAATCAGAAAGTTTAGATCACCAAAGGCGTCGTATGAATTCCATTTGCATCCACATTCGTTTTGGATAGAAAAACGAGAGTTCTTTTTTTGTTTGCTCATAGGTTAGAATTTGGTGATTTATAGTTCTGAATCCTCTGTTAGTTGAGGCTATATTCACTGCATCGTCCAGGACTCGTTTGTATTTCTGTAAAGGTCCATCACTGTTTTCTTCCAGAACACTCTTGTTGAGTCCTTTGCTGCTGAACTTAGTTTTGTTCGTTACTGAATTATAGCAACAGTACGTTTTGCTACAAAGACATAGCAATTCAGTACATCGAAATTCCTCTTTGAATAATCCAGGCTCACGCTTGTCATGTTTTATATGTTTATCGCAACAAGTTCTTGGAAAAAAATTACTTGTACTATTAGCATGAGAAAAATCTGTACAGTCATTACTTCTCATCTCATTCCAAATACTCCTCATTTCTGGTTTATTGCATTCATAGAGATTTTCATGGGCCAGAGCCAGATACAAAGAATCAGTGTCCATTTCAAGCTCCTCGAATTTCTGAACATCACAGAACTTGTCAAAGAAGTTGTAGTAGAGCTCCAGCATTCGCAGTTTTGCATACTGTAAGATAAAGAATCCAACAATTATTGGTTCACGATGCTCAACAGTGCTTTTCACAAGCTCAACCTCATATATATCTGTCGAAACGTTGTTCAATCTTCTAAAAAGACGGTTATTAAAGCTTTATGCGTCTTTTCATCGTTAAGATAAAGAGTTTCTGTGTGTCGACTTCGATCCATAATCTGATAACCATACGAGCTTATCCCAAGTAATTTCATAGTTTCAGCAACAACGCTAGAGTCCGGATTCTCATCACCTTCTCGTCTTGCATCAACGACATATTGTACGAAACCGTTGAAACATTTTTGTGGGGTATACTCAATGAATCTGTGGATTTTGATACAACGTAGACCCAGCTTCAAATAAAACTTTAATAATGGTGTTATAACTATTCCATTGTTTAATTTGTAACTCGAAATTAACATTCGTTGTGGTTTAAGCAATAACGCGTTTTTTTCAGCATATTCCAGCATGAATTTTCCTATATTCTCTCTTCCAACATCAAAGTTTTTGAAAATTGGAGGAAAGTTTGCAAATCGTTCACGAAGCTCTTCAGGAACTTCTAAATCACATTGTACATATTCGAATAACTTATCTTCCTCTATCCTCGCCAACAGTTTTTTACTACTCAAGGGTAATTTGTAGGGGAAATTTTTTCTAACATGGTTCTTCAACATGGAGTTCGCCTGAACAAGATCCCACCATTCACACTCTCTCATCTCTATAACTTTATATCCTTTCTTTTCTAGATAAAACTTTCGTAACTTATCGGATTCACGTTTCCGGATACCAAATTCAAATTCATCCTCACTAGGATTTGGTTGAGTTTCCCTACAGGGACAGAAATGGTAGTAGCATCCACGGGCTTCAAAAATTGTTTGGCAGTGACCACAAAAGCCATCCACAAAAAAGGAATCAATTTTTTTCTGTTTTCCAGTCGTATAGAAGCTCTCAATAGTGCATTTGGATCTGGTTGCTTGATAGAAAGACATTACCATGTTCTCAAACTTCCTGATTTTGTTTTGACGAGCTCTGAACTTTTGAAGATCGCTATCAAACTCCCATCTAGTGTAGAGTCCAGCTGGCATCGCTTGGCACATGGAGAAGGGGTACAATTGGCTAGCATCTATTCCAACTATTGCTTTACAGATATTGTTTGACCTCCGGATGAATGTTTTGTCTACAACAGCTTTCCTCGTAAACACTATTGATGGACCACCAGTCATTTCACTTCGTATTTTCTCATGCAAGTCTTTGTCAGCTTTGACGAAAGGGTAAAAATTTCTATCAGTTGATTTATGAAGACCGATATTCGCCAAATTGGGTAGTGTACACCCAAGCTTTAACTTATCAATTTTCTGATCGTGATAAAATGTCATCATTTTCTTCATTGCTTGCAAAGTTGGTACAACATCTTTGTTGTTATACCAGCGAAGGAAATCGCGAAAAGTTTTCGTTTTCTCCATCTTCCACAATTTTTCAAGGAGAGCATAATTCTTTTTTCCAGATAAAGTTTTCTCTTTCAAACCCAGTTCTCGGAGAACATCTAATTCCTCTTTTCCAGATTCCATCATTTTCTTGAACTGACAGAAGTCCTTCTCCAAAGGATTTAGATTTTTTAGTTTGCTGAAGAAGGAATCATAGGTTGGAAGATGATTGCAGTCAAGTTTTGTCGACGAATCGAACCATTCATATGGAAAATATCCTTTTGTCTCCTCAGATTGATATGATTTTAGAAAAGAATCCAGTGATGTTGCTCCACCAAGAAAGTTCAAAATATCGAGAAACTGAATATCACCGAATTTGAAAGAAATAAATTGATTTGCTTTTTTGACTACCGTAGGTTGAATAGCTCTATCGTTAAGGAGATGGGGAATAATATACGCTTTGATTAAATTTAGGTCATATTTTCCACTGTTGATTCCAAAAAATGGTAGAGTGTCAACATATTTGTTGAAATGACGCTGGAGATCAAGGAGTTGCTTTTGCTGGATTCGTAAAAAATTTTTAGTTGCATTACTATCATCTGTTTCGCTACTGATGTTTGGTTGAGTTTCGGAAATTATTTGCAGTCCGAAGGAAACATCACTCAACCTAGTTTTGATCTCTGCTTCCACCGGCAGGAACTTGGGTTTCAAGTCCGCTTTGTTTTTTGCTGCTAACGTTTCCAGTTGAGCTACAAAGGATATGATAAGACGATTAAGATCGTTTTTGCATAAGGAAACTGGTTCGTCCAACAAATTTGAAGAGATTGATACCGATACAGGTACATGAGAACCAATCCATGATGTTGTCAGTGTGTTAGTGGCTTCCACTGATTGAACACATATTGCTTCGAAGTCGAAAACGACAAAATGTCTGAAGAGTGTATAATCCTCTGGATAAGTGATTGAGAAGTTGTCAAGCTTCTCAAATAGTGTTTCCCGCAACGAATAAGCACCCTGCGGACAGATATTCTTCACTCGTTCTTTGCAAGTTTTCAAATGCAGGTTGAAATGACCTGAATGGTTGAAAAACACATCACAGCTGGGACAACGAAATTTCTTGAAAAATTTGTTGATATCATTAACATAACAGATATGATTGTTATATCGAAGCAGTTTATTGTTTTCATCATATCGTTCAACGCTGCGTCGTACAAGTTCACCGATAATTTCACCATCTTCAACGTCAAAATCATAGATGAAAATGTTTCGTTTGATTTGTTTTTCAATTATTGGAATTTGATCAAAGGAAACACCTGTGAAGTTTTCAGGGTCGCAACCACTTGCAGTAACAAAATTGTGAAAAAATTTAATTGCCTGTATTTCAACATCTACTGATCCAAATAAATGAATAGCAATTGCACGGAACAAACACAAATTATCGTTATACGGTTCATCGTGTCCATTTGAAAGCAGACAATTTACTTCAGGGTTCCTTAATATTGGCTCTGGAAGATGCGAATCAGTGCAATCCATAGGTATATTCATCAGAAGCGCTGCAAAAACAGTAACATTTGTAATTACTGTGAATCGCCATATTGAGTTTTGGCGTTCCTGTGTACATGCTTCAATCAAGTCAAGTTTCTCAATTTCGTTCTGGATGTTTAATAAATCGTTTCTATTGCTGAGCAGAAAAGCTCGGTCCAGCAGTAAATTATTTTCATGCGGATAATAATGTCGGTAATCGTTTGTCTCTATATTTTGTAACAGAAACCCCAAAGCTATGTTGATTTTTGTAGCACAGTTGAGGTTTGCAAAAACTTCATTGAGTTTTTCGTTGATCTCTTTGGTGTCCAAATTCGGTAAACTGAAGTTGAAAACTTCCTGTCTGCCATGCTCAGCATGCATATCGTCAAGTAAATGCCGACAAGCTGCCATTTCTTCTTTCAATGGTTCGCTATCGTTATCAATTTTCTCCATAATATCACGAACACGGTTTGTGCTTGAGGACCCAACTTTTGTGCTAGCTTGACGTGCTTTTTTGCGATGCAGTTGAAGTGAGTAGAAACTTGGGAACTGTTTCTGACAGACAACACATTTGTTCAGTGTATTACGAACTTTTGCTCCGTGAGCCTTCGCAATATGGTATGATAATTCTGCAGCATTTTTTGTCGCAAAGTTACAATTCTTTTTCTTACAGTAAAGAGTGCCCATCATACATGTCTTCCTGTGGCGAGCAATATTGGTCTTTACAACAGATTTTCCACATTTTTCACAGTTGACGGACAGGTTTCGATCTTTTGCAGGCATTTTGTTATAACTGGGTAAGTTTAACTATGGAATGAACAAATTTATTCTTGTCGGAAGGTATTGACAACTGAGTCCTAGAATATGAATAAACAAATGTCTCTCAAGTTCTGCAGAAATTCATGACTAGATGCGAGCAATAACGTTGAAATATTTATTTATGTTACTAAAAATAGATTTTATTTCGAGTCGTCAACCAATCACAGCAAAGTTTGCAGAACTTCGGGAAATTACGACAGCCTTTATTCATGCACAGAACTTCTGTAAATTACGACAACTCCGATTTGTTTACTTAATGTCTAGACAAAATTTATTCAAAAGCAATGAAAAGAACCCAAAGTTTACCTCATGTTAAAGATTGTGGAACTTCGGGAAAATGCCACAGCTTTGATTTGTTTGGTGAGCTTCAGAAAAACCAGACAGCTATAGTTTGTTTACTTAATGTCTAGACAGAATTTGTTTACAAGCAATAAAAATAACAACAATGTAAAGAATTTTCGTCTTCGAACGACCTTGAAATTTTGTTTACACCATGTTATCAACTCAAACCCAATAATTCATAGAGGTATATCACTGTTTACTCACTCAGTTTAGTCTCTTACTATGGTTGAAGCTATGTACGAAAACTGTCCTGAATACTTCAAAAAATTTCAAAAACGATTCAAATACACTATTTGCGACACAGAACCAAAACCTCAAGATTCTGGAATAGAAAATAATGCGTAAGGTCATCATTCGTCTTCAACTGTTACCGATGGTTGTTCGTTTGGTTCCAATCATTGGCATCTCATTTTTGAAGATACAGGTCCCAAAGATAATATTGTTTTTTCTCCGTATGCTCCTGCAACGATACCTTGCCTTGTGACTTGTTTTAAAATCCTTATTTTGCCTACGGAGAAAAATTTTGTTACTCATGGTGCTTTTGTCTCTCGCTTACATGTTGCTGTGGAGTACTTGTCAAAGTTTAATCATGTTTCAACCAACAAAACTAAGAAACAACTTCCTCTGCCTAACCCTGTGAAAAGACTCTCAACCAATACTACTACCACTTCTAACATATGTGCTTCTACTATCTCCGATGTGACTGTAAAACGTTTTTGTCAACTAATGCTTGATGAACATTCTTCTGCTCTCTATCAGATTATGTATGTACTTTGAAGTGGGCAGGGAATTTTTGTACGTGAGACTTCAGACTATTTGATAAACTTTCAGTTCTGTAAACATTCTACTGTCTAAAATAATGCTGTGATAGAACAATTAATTCAATTTCACTCCATATGTTTTGAAAATGCCAACAATTGCGATTCATTTACATCAGGTACAAATGGAAACTTACTGCTATAGAAATAATGAGCAATATAGATGCAAAATAAACCACACAGTTGCGAGTCTGCTGATTGCAGGGGAGACTGAATATCACTTCTGTGCTCCATAATATCCATCATCATATGTAAATCCGTACACTGCTGTAAGCGGGAGAAAATGTCTTTATAGGCCAGAGGTAGTGCTAACGGATCTGCAAAGTATAGTACGGGGTGTGCGTAGCGTTTCGCAAGCATCACCCAATGTGAACCAATAGAATCAGCTCGCGATGCATTCACAATTAAAAAACTGTTAACTGGTAAATTTAAGGGATAATTGTCAGCCGCTTAAACACCTTGAAATTTAAATTTGAGATGTTTGCACTTTTGAACATGAATATAAAATTGGTCTTCATCCATTAGTAAGCATCCATAGGTAGAACATTTTTGGATACGTTTCTTGCAGAGTCAATGTACACAGTAGACGATTTTTCTCCCAGGAAAAAAATTTCAATGTTGTTTGGCAAACCAGTATCAAATTTCAGTTCAACCGATAATGATGAGTTTGTTAGTTCGGGATGAATAAAATTGTGTGTCGCCTCTTGCGTGCTAGTTAAGTCAAAGACCATTATAAAGTGATGCGCAAAATATATTAGGGGTATTCCATGACCCTTTTCAACATAAGCTAGGTCCCTAATTGAATTGTAATACAGGCGCTTGTTATCATTTGTTAACATTGGAGTGCCAGCTGTTGCGAACCCGTTTCGATAGACCGTAATTTCACTCAAATCAAACTTTTGATAGTGGTAGGGATTGTTATTGTTAGTTCCAATGAAAGCATTGCTCCTGCACAATGCAACAATCAGCCGCCTTATTGGTTCTTTTGTGAAAATATCTTCATGTTTCCAACTGCTTTGACCTGCTGTTGCGAGGAATGTTTTTGTTATTACTTCATTGTAGCGATATATTGCCGGAGTTTTTAGGAGTGTTTTTTCAATGGCTCCAACAACGTTGTCTGACACTGTAATCTTTCTAACAAATAAGTTTGCTTCATCGATTTTAACTTTGTAATTTTTGGCCGCTGTCTCACTAATGGTAACAAAATCATCTTGCGATCTTCGGAAAGAAAGTCTCAAGGTAACACCACTTACTAGATGTTTTTCACAGAAAAAGTAATCAACAGCGAGCTTTCCATATAAAGTAATTTGTTCCGATTCTCTCACAGCTACCTGCCTTTTGATCCCTTGAAGCTGCTGCAATACCAGCGGGGTTCGGTTCATACTCGTAACCTTGACACTTTAACCGAGTTTTCTTTGCATCGGTTACATGTGAAAATTCTGTTTCAATAAAACTTTTATGAGCATAGTGTCCATTAGCTGAGGAAAATTTTATTCCATTTGCAGAAACAGTGCAGTCGGCGAACAGTGAATGAAGAACATTGTTGACAAAATATGCAGCATCGGTTGCGGTTGCATCGCCGGCGGTATATCGCAAATCAGTTCCATCAGCATTTTGTATTCGACATTTTACTTCCAAATAAATTTTCTGCAAATCTATGAAATTGTTGCGATCGCCTACAACTTCAAATTCGAGCGATGATCCAGAGGCAGAATAAAGTGGTCCAGTTTTTTTGCTCAAATGATTGATCAAAGGTGACTAGCAAAGGTGGTTTTTCAAATAAATCCAAGGAACTGTGAGTGGCTTCGGAAGGTATTACAATATTAGTTCGCATTTTTGACTCGAGAGAAAAAATCCAGTCGACTTCTTCTTGGCTGTGGTTTTCGAGAAATGATTTTTTTAGTGGAACTTTTCTTGTAGGTTCGAGGTTTAGCATATTGTTGTCTTCGACGTTTAATATTTTGCCGGCCTCGTGTTATGTGTGAATGGAGAGACCCACCAAATTGTTTTCGGGCTGTTTTTGCAACCGTGCTTTTCAACGCCTGCTTTGCCGACTTTCGTTTCGTTGCTATTTCAACCAACTCAAGTGTACCCTGCACTAAAAGCTCTCGGCCAATTCTTTTGGCAGTGGGCCAAATAATTCTTCTTGCCAATGGTAAAGCAACTCTTCCAATACCTGCTGCGAGGGCTCCAAAGCCACTTCCTCTTTGACGAAAATGACCGGAGAAATGTGGCATCGACTGTTATGCTTGGTTGCAGTAGTAAGCTTCCATTTCACTTGATTTTTTGAAACTTTAAGCCCAATATCACTTTTCCTGTACCATTAAATGGAATAAGTTTTCCGGCTTCGTTCCTCAACTCCACTTTAATGTTCTGAATATTGTTAGAAAGTATGGGCTTGTAATCCAGAATTTTAAATGTCTTGTGATGAATAGGTGTCACAGCGTTTATGCTGCCGTTTCTTAAACGCCTTTCGGTCTCAATGATTTTAATTACAGGAGCTCTCACGTCTCCAATAATTTGATATTCTATAACGTCTATTTAGACAAATATTAATTGTGAGCCACAGGTTATATCAACTGGAAAATCACTTTGGTGTCTATTGAGAGTTTTGTGTGATTTGTATCCAATATGAATGTATCCATCATGCGAGTTGTCTTTTATACCCTTGAAGCCAAGAATACTTGGAACTTCTTCGTTTTCAAATGAAAAACCCTCATTCGCTCCGAATTGTAAAACCAGTTTATGAGTAATTTTGTCAAAAGTAAAATCAAATTGTTTAAACTGAGCAATTCGCCTGAGTTCATCTATTAGATGATCCAAGCTACTGTAAATGCCTTTGCCAATTTTTCTGAGGTGTCCACTGCGATTATTTGAGGCATCGAGTTCCACTCCCGAGTTTTTATAAACGACTAACCCGTTTGAATTGACGCTGTTGATATTTGATGGGAAGGATATTGAAGATAAAGCTACTCGCCCTTCTCCATCCAAAATAAGTGGTTGAGATAACTGGTTACGGAATTTTGCCATTGTGTTTTCAGCAAAAACTTCCATTGATGCGTTGGATATTAGGTCGATTGTGAATTCTTTGGCGGGATTCATTTTATTCGTCTGCAGTAACTAACACGTTTACTTGGACTAATTCCGGTTCATAAAATTTACCTTCAATTATAACGTTGTTTGCATCTATAAGATTGTACGTTGGTGGACTCACGGTAGCAGTTTTGAATATCGTAAAAACTTCGTCTGTATAATTTTGTTTATAACCTTTTCTGAATTTTTTGTCGTGCTTTGCAATCCTAACAAGGTCTCCTTTTTCGTATTTTGGTTTGTACTTTGCTGTGTTGACTGCTGATGAAATTAAAATTGGTTCATGTTTTTTGAAAACTTTTATAGGTGCTAAATGTGTTACCCGGTTAACACGACTGTTTATAGTATTTACAAACTGGGGTAAATCTTCAATATATGTCCAAGTCCACTTTTCTTCCAAATATTTGTAAATGATGTTTTTAAGCGAGCGAATGTTCCTCTCTGCAAATGCCGACTTGGTTTCGCTTTCTGTTGTATATAAAAGAATTCCTTTCTTTTCACAAAATTTTTTGAAAACTCCTTTGAACTCTGATCCCTTGTCTGTCCATACTTTTTCTGGCTGTTTCTTCTTGATCATTTTTTTGAACGCTTCAACAGCATCTTTTGCATATAAAGTTTTCATTGGTTGAACTCGTAAGAAACGTGATAAAACATCCACAGCCACTAACAAATTTTTTACACCGTTGTTGTGTTGGGCAACTTTCTCCATATACGCAACATCGACAGACCAGATTTCATTTATTCTATATGCAACAGCTTTCAGTCGGGGAAAACCTTCCCTGAATTGTCTGTATTTCGTGTACGGGGCTTTCGACTGAAGATAGCGAACAATTTTGCCTCTGGTGAAACCGCTAGCCTTCTTCAAGTTAGCAATGCTACCAAATGCAGCACTGCCTTTAGTGCACAATTTGTCTAACTGTTTAACTTGATAGGAAGTAATTCTCCCAGGGGCTGGTTGGTTTGATTTTTTTTCTGCCTCTTCAAAGTTTCTCTGGTCGTTGTCAGAAGCTTTTGTTTTCTTTCGCTGGGATTTTGAAGCGACTTCTTTGTCCGACTCATATTCCAAAAATTGCAGTCTCTCTTCAGATGATAAATTTAGAAACTTTTTGGCGTATTTGTTACAAGTCAAATGCGAACCAATATCAAGATGAGTTAATACACTGAATTGTTCGAAAGATAGTTTGCAAGTGGTTTGCTGTAGATTGTAAAGAAATGTAGCAGCAAGAATTTCTGTATTTGTACCATTAATAAGCAATCTCTTTGATGAGTCCAAGGACAAAGAATCTGATTCCTCTATTATGTCCAGTATTGTATTCGCTCTTTCAAACTTTATCCCCTTCAAGATTCTAATATCATTCAGCACTCCTTTTTTGATAGTCGATGTGTTGTCTGTCGTAGAAGATTTCGCCAAAAGCTCGTTTATTGTACTTCTATCGTCCACTGAAGCGTCAGTCTGTTGTTTTGTATCCTGTTGCGAGGCAGAAGGAGCTGATGGTGACTTGTTTCTCTGGAGAAGTGATATCTGCTTGGCTGGATTGTGAATATTTTTGTTGCTGAGTAATTGAGAGACATGAGGTTGTTCTCTTGTATACATCTGTTTAGGTATTAACACAAACTCTTCAGTATGCATTTTGTTCTAGATATTCAATGCAGGGTAATGCTATGAGTTGAATGAGATTGTTGCCCGAAGAAGATTGAATTATTTTTAACCGTTCAGTTTTCCCTACTTTCCTGTTCGAAAGTTGACGCAGAGTCTTTTCAAATTTTTTTAGTCCTTTTTTATTGACTGGAACAACTCCAGAGAGTACGTTCATCACACAGTCACTCAGAAACCAAATGAAGTCGCCGTCTTTAAGTAACTTGGATTCAATGTTGAAGTTCTTGTTTGTGCTATTTGCCCATTGCTTGAGCATAAGCAAATGTTTCTTTTTCATTCGTAATTGGTGTAACAACGGCTTCCTCCGAAGGAATGTAAAAAATTGAAGGAATAGGTCCAATAATATGTGACGCAAATCGTAAACCCTGACTGGTTTTGGGATGGAGATCAATAATAAAATGTCCAAAGGGCTCCGCAGTTGCTAGTTTGTATGCTTCTTTTATCAGTTGGAGACAATTCAACTGTTTTCCAAGATATTCAATTTGTTGAATGTCACGAAGCGACTTGAATAATATTATGTGTGTTGTATTCAGATCAATGGTTCTGGATCATTTGCTTTGATGGAACAAATTATGCTTGACGTATATAACATGTAATTTGCGATGACGTCCTGAGGTAGCTATTTTTACAAATTCTTTATCGTTGAAGATTTCTTCACATGAATCATCATAGATACACAGACAATGCAATAGATTTTTTGTTATATCAAAGCCTGAGTATTTTAGAAACTCAATCCCTGGTATAACTTGTTGCATATCTTTGAAAAGTGGTTGGAACTCTTTGTAAAAATAATAAATTTTCTCAAAACGTGGATAAAAGGTCGAACCTTTTAGCATTCGAAACAAGAGTTCTGTTTTACCACAACCACTTGATCCTACAATTGACATGAATACCCTGTCATGTGTAAGAATAATTTTGTTCATAGTTTGGGATTAGGTAAAATGTAACCAACTAAACTCGATAAGAGAGCAATCCAAATTGATTTCTTTTCACAGCTTTCTGATAATAGAAAGAGCATAGAGAAGCAAAGAATGATCATTAAGACAATGATATTAACTTGAACAAAAAATATTACTTCGGACCTTGCCACTGTTGAGTTTGAACGACAACGCCATGGGCCTCTCCTTGTTGTTCACATCAAAGACTAAATTACTGATACCGGCGTCAGCCTCGTCTCTCTGATTCATTGGAGAAAAATAATTAATTGAAAAGTTAATTGAAACACAGATGATATAAAATGTTAATTTTTGAATTATTCTCTGGGCAACTGTTTCATGTACCAGAACTCAAACAAATTGAAACCTTTAATATGACTTTTTTTCTCTAGTTTATAACAAACGGTTGAAGAGTCATTTTCTTCGAACGATGGTTGACTGAAGACTTTTTCAACTTCGGGGTGCTCCAAGACATATAATCGCAACTCATTCGGCATCTCATTTAGTGATAGCTCACGTTCTGGTGATGTTTTTTTAAATCTAAATTGAGGAACTTTTTTGTCCGCCCATTGCTTCCAACGTGGGATTCGCTGCTCTTTGGGGGACTGCATAGGCTTCTGGTTTGTTTTGTTCATAGCCATAGTTGAACTGATTCCGATGTTCTCGAGCTCTCTGTTTATTTTTTACGTACAGTTGGAAGTGATAGAAATTATCTATCACGGGCAGGAAAGCCCTAAAGCTGTCTAGTTCGTCGGGAGAAAGAGTAATGGTTGCAAAATAACGTTTTGCTGCTGCGCTATAAAGCGAGTTGTAACGCGGTTGTTGTGCTGTTTTTGGCTTATTGTTGAGATAGTTCGCTCGGTTCTGTTGATCACTTAAAAAATATTCTGTATTGGTGGAGAGGGATCCTGAACTCTGTTGATTATTACAATCGGCTGATCCTCAAGTGGAGTCAAGCAAGTGAATATCTTCAAGTTGTCTGACAGATAAGTTGTTAAAGTTGCCGTGTCTTCTCTGTACATCACTTTGTGTCCACTTTGAGAATATTCTTGCTTTACGTTCCGCGCAGTGATTTGATAACTGATCGTTTGTTAAACGAAAGTTTGAATGAAAATAACAGGAGGGAACTTGTTCTTCTGATATTATCTCTGAGATTCGGGGACAATTTAGATCCTCCAGATTATAAACAGTTTTTTTGTAAAAGATTACTGAGGAGCTCACACTTTTCAATGCCTTTGGCAAAAAAGTTTTTCCGTATGAACCAGAAACGGAAACTCAGACAGATTGTTTTCAAATCACAGTAAGGTATATCACCTTCGTCCCAATCAAGACCGTATAGGTTTTTGGTCAACCAAATAACAGTTTGTCTATCGTGTGCGGGTAAATCAGTGAATTTAAGCGGCGGTTTGAAAAATATTGTATCGTTGTAACTGGAACACAAACTGAGTTCTTTTATAATGAATCCAAGTGACTTAAGTTTGAAACCTTCGAGATCAAGGACAATAATATTTGTGGTTTTGCAGCCAAAATTTTCTAGCATTCCAATTCACGAAATAATTGTGACTGAAAAATTTTCACTGATAGAATGAATAATATTCCAGTCAGGTGTCCAAAAAGACAATTGTTTACTGGTGAGTAACGGAAAGCGTAAACATATCCAGGGCCTTTGTTTCTGCAATCTTTTATAAATCCAGCGGCGTCATGCAATGCAGCATGAAGTCGTAGCACTTTGCTCCGTTTCAGTAAAGGATCTAGTCTTGAATTGTCAATTTCAATGAAACCACCATAGGGTCCAAATTTAAGTGCTATTTCTCCGTCAATTTCTGGATCTAACAAAGAACAAGCAGCTACGAAATATAATTGTCGATAAGATGTGTGTATAATTTATGTTACCTCTCAGTGCTAAAACTCTATCATGAATGAGCTTGATGTCTTTTGTTCCTATTGTGTTCATTATTTACTGTTTACTTAACGCGAGCGTTTAGAGTTTTTGTTTATAAATCTTTCAATTCTGATTGGTTGTCAACCTGAATAATAAACCAAGCAGCACTCCGATTGGTCAATTTATTTTGGAAAGTTTTTTGACCCTGAACGTGTTTGAGCATGATCCGGTGACTCTTCAATTAATATATCATCTATCATTTTATACATCTACTAACAGGTGAGTTGTTATTTTTTTTGTCCCATTTATGTATACATTTATGGACATAAGTGATTATGACCATAATTGTGCACATAATTACGTGAAAAGTTATTTCCTTGTACAACTCTGGTTTTTTATCAATGTGTATATTTATGTATGTATGTGTATGAATGTATGTATGTATGTATATATGTATGCATGTTTTTATGGATGTATGTATGTATGTATATATGTATGTATGCATGTATGTATGTGTGTATGTATGTATGTATGTATGTATGTATGTATGTATGTATGTATGTATGTATGTATGTATGTATGTATGTATGTATGTATGTATGTATGTATGTATGTATGTATGTATGTATGTATGTATGTATGTATGTATGTATGTATGTATGTATGTATGTATGTATGTATGTATGTATGTATGTATGTATGTATGTATGTATGTATGTATGTATGTATGTATGTATGTATGTATGTATGTATGTATGTATGTATGTATATATGTATGTATGTATGTATGTATGTATGTATGTATGTATGTATGTATGTATGTATGTATGTATGTATGTATGTATGTATGTATGTATAAATGTATGTATGTACGTTTGTATGTATGTATGCAAGTATGTATGTATTCGATCTCTCTGTTTTTACGTGTTCATAATTGTAAGTTTGTATTAAGGCAGGATGGCGCAGGGGAAGCGCGCTGGGCCCATAACCCACAGGTCGGTAGATCAAAACTATCTCCTGCTCAATCTTTTTACGTAAATTTATAGATTTTTTTTGTATGCATATGTGTACCACAGTTGAAATGTTTTACTTAGAAAAACCTGATTGGCTGGGATTGGCTTTATAAACAACTAGAGATCTCTGATGGTTCGGGGGTTTAGTTTGGGTGTGGTTGGTGTAGGTGCGTGGTGTGTGTGTGTGTGTTTGGGTGTTTGCGCGTGTGTGTGTGTGCATGCATTGTTGTGTATGTTTGTGGTGATTGTAATTGGCTGATGTTTAGCGGAGTGTTTGGGGTGTGGCGGTGAGATGAATGTTGTTGTTTATCACACCAAACGTGTTTCACAACTTCTCATATTGATTAAAAGTGAAATAGCGTTGAAAATTTTTGGACCCCTTTTTCATAACATTTCACATTGATTAAAGCCAAAAATTTGACAAAAATTTTTTAGAACCCATTTTGCAAAAAAATTTACAAGTTCTGGTCCCCCTATGCGACCAAAATTTCGATTTTTGAAAAAAGTGTTTCAGACAACTTTTTTCACTCACAAAACATGTTTCACAGCATTTCACATTGATTAAAGCCAAAAAAATGACAAAAATTTTTTAGACGCCATTTTTCAAAAAAAATTACAGGTTATTGTCCACCTACGGGATAAAAATATCAATTTCCGAAAAAAGTGTTTCGGGCAACTTTTTTCACTCACAAAACATGTTTCACAACATTTCACTTTGATTAAAGACAAAAAATCACCAATCATTTTTTACACCCCATTTTTCAAAAAATAGGACCAAAATTTCAATTTTTGAAAAAAGTATTTCCGACAACTTTTTTCACTCACAAAACATGTTTCACAGCATTTGACATTGATTAAAGCCAAAAAATAAAGAAAAATTTTTTAGGCCACATTTTTCAAAAAATTTTAGAAATTATTGTCCCCCGATGGGACAAAAAATTCAATTTTCGAAAAAGGCGTTTCCGACTACTTTTTTTACTCACAGAACATGTTTCAAACTAGTTCACATCTTTTAGAGACAAAAACAACAAATTTTTGTGAAATACAATTTTTTTCAGAAAAAAAATAGGAGCTGATCAGAACCACAACGTGGGGGACATTATGTATTAAGATAGGGAATGCAGAAATTGTCCCCTAGGGGGGCACTTAGGGGGACATTTACTGCGAATTTACGTTAAATGTCCCCCTAAGTGTCCCCCCTAGGGGGACAATTTCTGCATTCTCTATCTTAATACATAATGTCCCCCCCCGTTGTGGTTCTAGTCAGCTTTTTATATTACTAGCGACTGTTTTTGAGGACAAGTTGCTATTTGTAATTTATCGTCTCCATCGATGATTCTTAGGACCTGATTTCTTGGAATTGATATTTTCATTTTCACTGATTTCTACTGCCATTTAGTAAAAGTTTGTGTGCGTGACGTCATTTGTTCTGCTATTTGGTCAATTGCGTGACTCACATCACAAAAAACTTACTTGAAAACTCGTTTAATAAGCATCATATTTTATGAACATTTACTAGTCAATAGTGCGCATCTAAGCAGTGCGAAAGGTTTATGACCTAATTCTTGGGTATTAGGGTCTGGAGATTTACATTCTGAAAATTAATTTTAAGAAAGCTGCATTTTGGTTTTTTAGTTATAGAGTTATGTGTTTAAGGAAAATTACAGACCGAATCTAATTAGAAAATTGGCATGTTTATTAAAACACAAAATTGTTGCTGAAGTAAAGCGCTCGCCGGTCGTTTGAGAAAAATTCGCTCGAAGTTAGTCAGTTATGTTTGAAAACTTGATGTAATCTCAAATTAAAACATACATAAATATAAACAAGTGAGGTCGATACTTGTCTGATTTTTTTACGTAACTAGAAAACTCAAAATTTGAACTCACCAACACATTTAATTTTTTGTTGAAAAAAGAAATCAACATTAATACAGTTTTGTCAGCTCTAATTTGAGCGAACAACAAAAGTGATATTCTTTTATCCAATTTCCAAACAAATATTATATACAAAAGTTCTCCAACAAACCAAGCTTGCTAATTTTCAAGCTTGGCTCCATGCAACATGCAGCAACAAATAAGGTATAGAACACAAATATTTAATAAATGCGCTCGAAATTCAATTTAAATAGATCTTGCGTTCTAAAAAGTATTAAGTGCGCCCGAATGACCAGTTTCTCATACAGCGTTTGACAAAAATGTCTTAAAGAACATAAATTCAGCGGTTGCTCTTTCACTTTTCTACGATGTTCATAATTGAAATCGAGGCAGACAACTGCCTAGAAAGAGAAAAGAGTAAAGGTCTCAAATTAGATTTGGGAGAAAAGAAGAAGTTAGTTAGACGACCGCCAACAATTTCAAGGTAATGATTATGAACAGCCGCGAAGCAAAAGCTGTTTTTTGGGTTATCGTGTTTTTGTTTCTAATTAGTCATTTCCATGATTTTTGCGACTTGACTCCTGGGAATTGACTTTTTCAATTTCAGCTATTTCTACTACTATGCATTTAAATTTTCTGTGCGTGACGTCATTTGTTCTGCTTTTAGGTCAAGTGTTTGACTTTCCTCAATCAAAAAAATTACTTCTGGACTCGCTTAATGAAAAACAACTTTATGACTATTTACTGGTTAAAGGTCAATAGTGTACATCTAAGTAGTGCCAAAGGTATATGCCCAAATTTTTGAGTTTTAGAGACTTGAGTTCTCTATTTTGAATACTAAATTCAATTAAATTTTAAATACCTTAGAGAATGTATGTGTCTCATAAAATTGATCGTCCGAATCTAACCAAAAAGTCTGGTGGTCTGTTGAAACACTGTTGACCAATCTGTCTATTACATTTCGTTGGTTGTTTCAGTTCATGGAAAGCCACAAGCGTCTATCGCGGCTATTCTCTGGAACTCTGCCGGCTGCGTTCTTTTTAAAGCAAGCAAAATAGATGCGAGGTAGATAAACGCTTAAAAAATTTTAAAAATCTGGACAAAGGGAAACCTCAACTTCTGTGGTGACCTAAATGCCACTCCTGATTTTCTGGGCATCAAAACACTCTCTGCCATGGCCCATATGCAGCACACATTCCTTACCTCTGAGACGAAATCCAAGCAGACGAGTACTTACGCATGCAAGGTAGACGTTTTATCTGGTCGAGAGTAAGTGTAACTGTCAATAACACCGAAAATATTTCATTAAACTAATGACACAAAATCTATGCCATAGTGTTGTATATTTTGGGCCTCTTAACAAAGTAAAACTGGTTTCTGTTGGACTTAACAGCTGTAAGGTCAAAGGCCATTTTCTACGAGTTTTTCTCCGGAGAGCTGACATCTTCAAAGCACTCTGGTCAAAAAAGGAGGCTCGGTAAAGTGTGTATTCACACATAATGTTCTCACCACACTCATACAAATTTTATCTTAAACCTACCAAATCAAGCAGAGATAGGAAAAACACAAAATAATAAAGGGTAGATCAATCTCTGTAATTAATTGCTCTCAAACGAAGTTTGTAGCAATTATATTAGTCCTGTCGGTCTTATTTAATGCCATTTCTCGCTTGACCGATTTTTTGTCTGACCCATTTGACTTTTCGTCCTCAACATGGAATAAACAGGTAGCGACAAGCCCGCAATATGTGCTCTCAGAGCCTTTCAGCTCACTAGGCTCCAAATATGCTTTTCACAGAAACTGTTTTGGAGATTCATACTTATGGTGTGAAGGGCGGTTCTTAGAGGTTGAAGACTCCCCACTGTTGCCCCCCGCCCCACTGTTGCCCCCCCCCCACTGTCGCCCCCCATCAGCAATTCGTTATGATTTAAAACTTGAGGTAATCTCAACTTAAAACATACATACTTATATACCAGTGCGGTTAATACCTGTCTGATTGTTTTTTGCGTAATTAGAAAACTCAAAACTTGAACTCACTGACACATTTCATTTTTTGTTGAAAAAAGAGATCAACATTAATACAGTTTCGCCAGCTCTAATTTGAGCAAACAGCAAGTGATATTTTTATATCCAATTTCCAAACAAATATTATATGCAAAAGTTCTCCAAGAAACGAAGCTTGACCCCATTCAACATGAAGCAAGAAATAAGGTGTAGAACACAAATAATTGATAAATGCACTCTAAATTCAGTTTAAATAGATTTTGCGTTCCAAAAATATTAAGTGCGCTCTAAAATTTTTTTGACCTTAAAGACCAATTTTCATACAACGTTTGACCAAAAAATTACTTAAAGTACACAAATTTAGCCGGAGACGGCTGCAGTTCAGCGAAGATTTGCTCGTATACTTTTCTAAAATGATGAAAATTAAAATCGAGGAAGACAACTCCTTAGAAAGACATACGGATATAGGTCTCAAATTAGATTCGAAAGAAACGATGAAGTTAGTAAGACGACCGCCATAATGTTTATAGTAACTTTTTATTAAAAGCCGCAAAACGATAGCGACTATTATTGAATACATGTTGCTTCTTTGTAATTTGTCATCTCCAGTTAAAATTTGTGTGCGTGACGTCATCTGTTCTGCTTTTAGGTCAATTGCGTTACTCACATCACAAAAAAATTACTTCAAAACTCGCTTAATGAGCATCATATTTTATAAACATTTACAAGTCAATAGTGTGCATCTTTGCAGCGGGAAAGGTTTATGCCCTAATTCTTGGGTATTAGAGTCTTGAAGATTTGATTTCAAAAATTATATTCAACAAAGCTCCATTTGGGCTGTTTACTTATAGAGCGTATGTTTGTCAGGAATTTCAAAAACTGCTGGTTTATAAAAACACTGGGTGTCAATCTGTCTATCTTATTTCTTTAGTTGTTTCAATTGATGGAAGGTCACAAGAGTCTATCGCGGATGTTTCTGGCACTCTACCGGCTATAGTTTTTATATAGCGAGCAAAATATATGAGGCGTAGATAAACGCTTACAGAATAAAAAAAACTGGACGAAGAGAAACGTCTGTTTTTTAAAATTCATTAAGAATTAGTATATCACACTTAATCCCATTTTTATCAACAAATTCACACCATTTAACACCAGAATCAGTAATATTGTGAGAAAAGAAAGATAAAAAGATAACGAAAATGTCAAGAAGCAAACATTGCTCAAATTTTGAAACATTTTGGAAATTAGTGTCGTAAAATCACATTAAAAGAGTAAGCTTAGTTTCATAATCAGTAACCACTTCACTGTTGTCAGTAATTAGAAACTGCAAGAATCGGTTCCTAACGGCAATCGAAGTTAATGACAAAAAACAACGAGAGAGAACATTTGCTACAAAATGACACGACAGCGACACAGAGACTGCGATAGAAATCTGATGAAAACTATTTTAGTGAGAAAAAGAGACAAGACAATGAAAAAAATTAATTCAGACAAAATTCAAAAAACATTTCTTTTTAGAAAAAAATACTGTCGTTATCACAAATTAAACCACTCAAATGATAAAGTTGATATCAATAAATAATGGCTGCCATTTTTAATGAATAAGACTAAAATACAATAAAACGAAAAAAGAAAAAATTCAAAAGTCAAGAAATGAATTCTAATACTAACGATTGCAAAATCATAAAAAGCATAAAAGCATAACTTATTAGCCCTAACTATAAAAAAATATTGATGTCTCTATAGAGGGCCCCGCGAGTGGTTGTTTCAGTTTTGAGACTCAGCAATAATTTCACAGTTTTGAGAAATAATTGTGAAATTGTCATGCCGATAATGAGAAATAGTAGTGAGAAAACATAAAGAACAAGAAAAAGAAATCGGAGAAAGAAAAATGGAAGTGATAAATTGGCTTCCTTCAGGCTATTTTGTTATTTGGTCAACCGCAGTCTTGAGGTTGCGTTTTCGTATTCGATTTTTTCATTACCGTACATTATAAATCATTGTATTTGTAATTTTAAAAATTGAAAATTTCAATGTTGCTTTGTGAAAACGCAATTTTGTCGCCTCTTGTTAACTGATACCAAATGAAATCTATGCGTTTATTAGGATCTATGCGTTTTTAAGCCCTTGGCTAAAATTTTGTATTTTGATGAATTTTGAAGCAATTATCATAGTTACGAGCTCCTTTTTATGTCCTAATAGTGGCCTTACTACCCACATGAGATGTAATGCTGCAAAAGAGTCCATTCACTGTCAGTCATTTGGTAGCAATTCATCTGAGATTCATCGTTTTTTTAAATAAATCAAGATGTTGGGTTTTAATTTCAATTGAGAGGGGAACTTAATTTATAACTGCTCTTGAATGAAATTTGGGGCAGTTTTTATAGCCAACTAAGTCTTTTACTCGAAAGATTTGTTTGAGTATTCAATTGCTCTCAAACAAATGTTGCTACAATATATTAGTTCCGTGGTCTTTTTTATACAATTTTTGGCTGGACCAATTTTTTGTCTGACTCATATGAATTTTTGTCCTCAAAAAAGATAAATAGGTAACGTTAAGGAAGCATTAACTTTTTTAGAGCCGTACGACTAATTTATGTCTTAGAATGCGATTCACCAAAACTGTTTGCAGGAGACAATTTCATGGTGATACTTAATCTTGAAAATTTGACCCCCACCCGGGCCGAGGATTTTGCCGAAATATAACGGGGAAAAGAGTGTAAAGAGTGTAAAAATAATATTTTTACACCGTTAGTGCCCCCCTTATTAAGGGTGGAATTCCCTGTTAGAGTGTAATTTTAGCGGTGTAATTTTAAGATTTAAAGGTGGAAAAAGAGTGGAATAACTTATTTTTACACTCTTTTGATTACACTGTTGAAACTTATATTTACACTCTTTATTTCACCGTTAAAACTTATTTTTACACTCTTTATTACACCGTTAAAACTTATTGTTACACTCTTTTTTACACTCTTTTTCTATAATTTACACCCGTAAATTACACTTTAATATGTAATTCCACCCTTAATAAGGGGGGCACTAACGGTGTAAAAATATTATTTTTACACTCTTTACACTCTTTTCCCCGTTTTTTTGGGCAAAATCCTCGGCCCTTAAACCGTCTCGAAAGCACACGGTAGTCTGATCAGATGCAATAAAGGAGTCTATAAATTTAGCTACAGTAGTGTCGGAAATATCTCAATTTGATTTTAAAAAATCAACTTATGAGATTTTTCCATTATGATTTGGGTGTGTTTCCCTCCTCCTTATCTCAACCGGGCTGGGGACCGGCTACGGCGGAGTTATGAACATTCAACTATAGGAGATTTTTGAGCAAAGCACTGGCCAAAAAACCAGGTCTAAACTCTATCTCCAAAACAAAATAAAAGCAAACAATGAATAAAACAATTATATAAACAATTATATAAAATTCAATAATTGCAATTTAAACGAAATAATAGCAAATTTCCGTACGAAAAACTAATTTTTTTCTAGGAAGGTTAGGCGGACCATTCTTTTTGCATAACAACCTAAATAGTACTGGTAGTCTGGGATATCAATTTGGTTCACTTTGAACAACTCCTTGACCCGATGGAAAAGACCTATTTTTAAAATTATTTATTTGAAATAATAGCAAATTTCCGTATGAAAAACTAATTTTTTTTCTAGGAAAGTTAGGCGGACCATTCTTTTTGCATAACAACCTAAATAGTACTGGTAGTCTGGGACCTCTATTTGGTTCACTTTGAACAACTCCTTGACCCGTTGAAAAAGACCTATTTTTAAGATTATTTATTTGAAATAATAGCAAATTTCCGTATGAAAAACTAATTTTTTTTCTAGGAAGGTTAGGCGAACCATTCTTTTTGCATAACAACTTAAATAGTACTGGTAGTCTGGGATATCAGTTTGGTTCACTTTGAACAACTCCTTGACCCTATGAAAATTCTATATTTTTGAAAATAGAATAAGCGAATAAGTCAAAATTTCCGTATGAAAAACTAACTTTTTTCCTAGGCAAGCTATAGCAAAATTTCCTTTTGTTTTAGACTCTACATATACAGGGGATACTCCATACCAAAATTGGTTCACTTTGAACAACTCCTTGACCCGATGAAAAAGACCTATTTTTAAAATTATTTATTTGAAATAATAGCAAATTTCCGTATGAAAAACTAATTTTTTTTCTAGGAAAGTTAGGCGAACCATTCTTTTTGCATAACAACCTAAATAGTACTGGTAGTCTGGGATATCAGTTTGGTTCACTTTGAACAACTCCTTGACCCGATGAAAATTCTATATTTTTGAAAATAGAATAAGCGAATAAGTCAAAATTTCCGTATGAAAAACTAACTTTTTTCCTAGGCAAGCTATAGCAAAATTTCTTTTTGTTTTAGACTCTACATATACAGGGGATACTCCATACCAAAATTGGTTCACTTTGAACAACTCCTTGACCCGATGAAAAAGACCTATTTTTAAAATTATTTATTTGAAATAATAGTAAATTTCCGTATGAAAAACTAATTTTTTTTCTAGGAAAGTTAGGCGAACCATTCTTTTTGCATAACAACCTAAATAGTACTGGTAGTCTGGGATATCAATTTGGTTCACTTTGAAGAACTCCTTGACCCGATGAAAATTCTATATTTTTGAAAATAGAATAAGCGAATAAGTCAAAATTTCCGTATGAAAAACTAACTTTTTTTCCTAGGCAAGCTATAGCAAAATTTCTTTTTGTTTTAGACTCTATATATACAGGGGATACTCCATACCAAAATTGGTTCGATTTGGACAACTCCTTGACCCGACGAAATAGACCTATTTTAAAAATTCAATAATTGCAATTTAAACGAAATAATTGCAATTTTCCGTATGAAAAACTAACTTTTTTTCTAGGCAAGCTATAGCAAAAATTCTTTTTGTTTTAAACTCTAAGTAGCTATGGGATACTCCATACCGAGTTTGGTTCGATTTGAACAACGCCTTGACCCGATGAAATTTCTTTATTTTTGAAAATAGAATAAGCGAATAAGTCAAAATTTCCGTATGAAAAACTAACTTTTTTCTAGGAAAGTTAAGCGGACCATTCTTTTTGCATAACAACCTAAATAGTACTGGTAGTCTGGGATATCAATTTGGTTCACTTTGAACAACTCCTTTACCCGATGAAAATTCTATATTTTTGAAAATAGAATAAGCGAATAAGTCAAAATTTCCGTATGAAAAACTAACTTTTTTCCTAGGCAAGCTATAGCAAATTTCTTTTTGTTTTAGACTCTAGGTACACAAGAGATACTACATGCCAAGTTTTGTTCGATCTGGACAACTCCTTGACCCGACGAAATAGACCTTTTTTTAAAATTCAATAATTGCAAATTAAACGAAATAATTGCAACTTTCCGTATGAAAAACTAACTTTTTTCCTAGGCAAGCTATAGCGAAAATTTTTTTTGTTTTACACTCTAGATACCTATGGGATTCTCCATACCGAGTTTAGTTCGATTTAAACAACTCCTTGACCCGATGAAGTTTCTATATTTTTGAAAATAGAATAAGCGAATAAGTCAAAATTTCCGTATGAAAAACTAACTTTTTTCTAGGAAAGTTAGGCGGACCATTCTTTTTGCATTACCATCGAAATAGCACTGGTAGTCTGGGATATCAAATTGGTTCACTTTGAACAACTCCTTGACCCGATGAAATTTCTATATTTTTGAAAATAGAATAAGCGAATAAGTCAAAATTTCCGTATGAAAAACTAACTTTTGTCCTAAGCAAGCTATAGCAAAATTACTTTTTGTTTTAGACTCTTTATATACAGGGGATACTCCACACCAAAATTGGTTCGGTTTGGACAACTCCTTGACCCGACGAAATAGACTTATTTTTAAAATAATAATCGCAAAATTTTTCGAAATAATAGCAAATTTCCGTATGAAAAACCAACTTTTTTCCTAGGCAAGCTATAGCAGAAATTCTTTTTGTTTTACACTATAGATACCTATGGGATTCTCCATACTGAGTTTGGTTCGATTTGGACAACTCCTTGACCCCACGAAATAGACCTATTTTTAAAATTATTTATTTGAAATAGCAAATTTCCGTATGAAAAACTAACTTTTTTTCTAGGAAAGATATGGCAAAATTTCTTTTTGTTTTAGACTCTAGGCACACAAGAGATACTACATGCCAAGTTTGGTTCGATTTGAACAACTCCTCGACCCGACGAAATTGACCTATTTTTAAAATTATTTATTTGAAATAACAGCAAATTTCCGTATGAAAAACTAACTTTTTTTCTAGGAAAGTTAGGCGGACCATTCTTTTTGCATTACAACCTAAATATTACTGGTAGTCTGGAATATCAATTTGGTTCACTTTGAACAACTCCTTGATTCGATGAAAAAGACCTATTTTTAAATTTATTTATTTGAAATAAATAGCAAATTTCCGTATGAAAAACTAACTTTTTTTCTAGGAAAGTTAGGCGGACCAATCTTTTTGCATAACAACCTAAATAGTACTGTTTGTCTGGGATATCAATTTGGTTCACTTTGAACAACTCCTTGACCCGATGAAATTTCCATATTTTTGAAAATAGAATAAGCGAATAAATCAAAATTTCCGTATGAAAAGCTAACTTTTTTCTAGGCAAGCTATGGCAAAATTTCTTTTTGTTTTAGACTCTAGGCACACAAGAGATACTACATGCCAAGTTTGGTTCGATTTGAACAACTCCTCGACCCGACGAAATTGACCTGTTTTTAAAATTATTTATTTGAAATAACAGCAAATTTTCGTATGAAAAACTAACTTTTTTTTCTAGGAAAGTTGGGCGGACCATTCTTTTCGCATTACAACCTAAATATTACTGGTAGTCTGGGATATCAATTTGGTTCGATTTGGACAACTCCTTGACCCGAAGAAATAGACCTATTTTTAAAATTCAATAAATGCAATTTAAACGAAAAAATAGCAAATTTCCGTATGAAAAACTAACTTTTTTACTAGGAAAGTTAGGCTGACCATCCTTTTTGCATAACAACCTAAATAGTACTGTACTGGTAGTCTGGGATATCAATTTGGTTCACTTTGAACAACTCCTTGACCCGATGAAATTTCTATATTTTTGAAAATAGAATAAGCGAATAAATCAAAATTTCCGTATGAAAAACTAACTTTTTTCCTAGGCAAGCTATAGCAAAAAATCTTTCTGTTTCAGACTCTATATATACAGGGGATACTCCATACCAAGTTTGGTTCGATTGGGACAACTCCTTGACCCGACGAAATAGACCTATTTTTAAAATTCAATAATTGCAATTGAAACGAAATAATAGCAAATTTCCGTATGAAAAACTATTTTTTTTTCTAGGAAAGTTAGGCTGACCATTCTTTTTGCATAACAACCTAAATAGTACTGGTAGTCTGGGATATCAATTTGGTTCACTTCGAACAACTCCTTGACCCGATGAAATTTCTATATTTTTGAAAATAGAATAAGCGAATAAGTCAAAATTTCCGTATGAAAAACTAACTTTTTTCCTAGGCAAGCTATAGCAAAATCTTTTTGTTTCAGACTCTATATTGACAGGGGATACTCCATACCATGTTTGGTTCGATTTGGACAACTCCTTGACCCGATAAAAATGACCTATTTTAAAAAATTATTTAAAATTAATTATTCGAATTAATCGGAAATTTACGTATGAAGCAATATATATCAAGCAATATGAACATATTTGATTTATGAAAATAAGTAGAATAAAAGTATACTAAAGTAAGTAGAATAAAAGAATTAAAGTAGAGTAAAATAAAATGAAGCAAGATTGAATCAATATAAAAATTGTCGGAAAAAGTCTCTATAGTTGAATTTATAATCAACTTTTCGAATTCTTTCCAGTATGCTCTGTTCATGTTACCCTCCTCCTTTTTCATTCCGGACTTGGGACCGGCAGTGGTGGAGTTACAAAAAGATATAGAAGAATTGAGCACAGCACCAGGTACACAACCAGGCTCAAGGAACTCTCTCCAAATGTAAACAAACAAACAGATATTTCTTTTGTATGAAGGTTATAGGAGAGATAAGCATAGCACTAGGTACAAAACCAGGCTCCAAAACTCTCCAAATCTAAACAAATAGATACTATTTTTTTGTTTAGAGGTTATAGGAGAAATGAGGAGAGCACTAGATACAAATCAGGGCTCAAAGAGCACTCTCCAAACCTAACATAAAATTTTCTATTATCTAATTAAACTTCGAAGCGTGCAGAAACACCCGCTAACGTCCCGGAATTTCAAATTTAAAGTTTTAAATCCGCGGTCGAAGCGGGCAGAAACACCCGCTAACGTTTATTGCGTACTTCAACATTATTAAAGTTTTTAAGTAATATTAAAATTAACTTAAACAAGTAACAAAGTTAAAAGCAGAACTAGTAAAAAAAAGTTCGAAGCGGACAGAAACACCCGCTAACGTCCCGGAATTTCAAATTTAAAGTTTTAAATCCGCGGTCGAAGCGGGCAGAAACACCCGCTAACGTTTATTGCGTACTTCAACATTATTAAAGTTTTTAAGTAATATTAAAATTAACTTAAACAAGTAACAAAGTTAAAAGCAGCACTAGTAATAAAAATTCGAAGCGGACAGAAACACCCGCTAAAGTCCCGGAATTTCAAATTTAAAGTTTTAAATCCGCGGTTGAAGCGGGCAGAAACACCCGCTAACGTTTATTGCGTATTTCAACATTATTAAAGTTTTTAAGTAATATTAAAATTAGTATGTATGTATGTGTAATGAATGTATATATGTACTCTTGAGAAAATAAATTTCAGAAACCAGTAAATTCACCCAGAAGCTCCACTTAAACAAAGTATTGATTTAGTTCCCTTGCTATCAGAAACCTACGCAAGTAGGCAAATCTCGACTAAACTATCAGAACAAGTAAAAATTAAATTTTAAGAACTAAACGGTCCTTCAAATCTAATCGTGCTCGAAATGTTTTAGCACGTTGATAAAGTAAAGATCGCCCAGGAAGAAAAACTTGATAAGCTTATTTTGAACTGAATCCACTCTCAGAAGCTGAATGTCAGGCAATTCTGTAACACGATATGCAAGAGGCTCAAGGACACCTGATTCCTTTTCAAATTCTGTCGACCTGAGATCAATAACGACTGTTTCAATTATCTCGTACAGCTGTACTAAACAGAAGATCGCTGAACTTCGATCTACGAACAGTAGAATCTGACCCACCTTAAACTCACCATCCTCACGAATTGCGACAAAACTGTTAGCGTTTGATCTCGTGTAACTCTGGCTGTCAAGATGGAACAGCCCTCGAAATCTGCCGAATAAACGAGCTCCTGGAAACTTAGCTTGGGTCTCATTGAAAACGTCATTCCTTTCTACGCACAAGTCCTCTTTGAAATCGCTAGGTTTGTTTTTCAGTTTTTTAATAAAACATGTCAGATCGTCTTCTTTCGTTTCAAAGCTGCCAAGTTGTCGATTACGAATATAGCGACTGACAATCAGGCTGCAAGTATTTACCGTTCCAGTCAGAGTTCTTACAAGGTGGTTGTTTGTGTTCTCAAACATCGTAGCCGAAGTAGTCCACAATGGCCCAAAGGTAGTGCACTGCCATGGTAGATGTCTTAATGAATGATAATTGATAGAATCAAATTTTTTCAGCGGATAGCGAAACGACATATTATTGCAGAAGGCTTCTAAAAGATGTCCGCATAGGCTTGCTTGTGATACACTCTCGTACATGGATCGTAGTGAAAATGCTAGGTAATCAAGATTTTGAATGTTAGTCTCATGGGCGACAGAACTTTCGAAAAACTTACGAAAAACTATGGGTGAAAAATAAAGAAGAAAAGTTTTCAATTCATTTGCTTTGAAATGATCAAGTGAGCGCTGAATCGACCGCTTGAACTCGCTTGGTAAACGTACTTTTTCAGTTGCATTGTCAATTTCGGCTATTTTAATCGAGCAGAGTTGTTCAGCGAAAAATTTGATGACATCGTGAGCAACACTCTTAAGGCATTGGTCCATGGTGTCTATAGGGCAGGTCAATGGCAGGTTCGGAACAATGTCGAAAATTTTCGAGCGTTCTTTGACACCCAAGGTGTCAACTTCTGGATCCTTCTCTTTTCTTCCCTTTCTTTCGTCAACGACTCCGCTCTCAAATAGTCTAACCAAGTGCTCATGCTCTGCAGGATTCCTCATTGTGAAGGTGCGATCATTCGGGTACGAATGACTACCTGGAAATCTCTGAATTCCCCTCATAGTACACAGCCCACAGCCATAATAACCGTTGAATTTTTTCATTTTCAGAACATCATGTTTGCAGACGAGGTCGACAATCAAAAAAATTGTAGTGAAGCGGATTTGGTACGAACGTTCATTGTATTTAATATTCTCTACTTTTGAAATCTCAGAAGCATAGTGATCAAAAATGGGATCCCACGAAATTTCTCCTTTGCCGTACCACAAAGAACAGAGAAAAATATTATCGAATGATGATCTGAGTTTTGGTGGCAGGTCAGCCAAAGCAACCCAGAGAGGGTAAGCGGAGCAATCACTAGATTCTCGAACCTGAACTCCGTCAACGTTAATTATAAGTTTCAAATGGATTGTACCTTCCTCAAAAAGACTCGAGAGTTTTAGATCTGTTTTTGTTTCTGGGTCTGCGTATTTCACTATTTCATTAATGTACTTTTGAACATTCTGCACCAATTCGTCTAAAAAATTTAGATAAATAACTTCCCCATTGCCATTGTTCTCTCTGTGCTTTCTGTATTGCTCTGTCAGTTTCTTTGTCTCTTGTTTCAAAAAAATTGGAGCAGGTAGACGGTCATTTGGATGAATAGTCTTTTGAAATTTTAAAAGGTCATACAGCGCTTCGTCGGGTAAACAATAACGGGCAGAAATTGCAAATAAACCAAGTGCAGCATTATGGACAGTGACGTTTGAATTACACAATAGAGGCTGAGAAGAAAATTGAAAGCCATCTTTGCTATGGTCGTAACAGTCTTTTTCCGTGTCGACTACGTCTTCACTGTCGTGGTCTGAGATGATATCTAGCCGATTCGATGACGATTCACTTATAGAAGCAACTTCACAAGATGGATCGGACATTATGTCATCAGCAGAAACAGGCATACTCTCATGGGTACTATTCTCCTCAGTTTCAACATCTGAAGAACGCACAGAATGAACTTGGTGTATGTACGTTTGAATGTGTCTACTTGAACTGTCCACCAACCTTCTTTTCACGCGCCTCTTCCGTTGATTCTGGAATTTTCTTTTTATGGCACTTCCAAAATCGGTAGGCGTACCAACACTCGATTGACTTGCTCCATAATTTGAACCAAAACTTTCTCCGGAATGAAAAATTTCTTTTGAATTTCCCGAAGCATGTAAAGATTGGGTCGAAATATCACCCAGGCGTTGTTCTCGGGGTGTCGTGGGTGGCAAGATTTCTTTATATGATTCATGCTTCTCTTTGTGCGGACATCTACATTTCAATCGGCCATCTTTGAAATAGTTGTTACCGTAGCTCACTGTGATTTCTTCTCCAACTTCTATAGACTTGATAACTTGGAGAAAAATGCATCTATTGTGGGGGAGGAAAGAGTTTGTGTATCCCATAGAAAATTTGGTGTTCGGGGAGCAGGAGTGGTTGGCAAAACGAATTGGACCCAATAGCACTAGTTCATCCCTTTCCAACTCACCGCGCATGACTGACAAATCAGACATTTCGTTTTGTAATTCCTGAGGAACACTTTCAATAGGCCCAACAGGAAAAGGTCTTAGGGGTTCCAGCGAAGGCTTCAAGGTCTTTTCTGTATGATTGAAGAGGCCAAAGCCTCAGAAACTGTCTGGCAAGATTTTGAAACCCGTCTCAATAGAGGCCTCATAGAGTTCTTTTAAAGACGAGTATGCTTTAAAAAGTCGTCTGTCTGCTTTCAAACGTTTCTCATACTCTTCAAAACTGATCAACGGAAGCATTGTTTGAGGAACTACATCGAATTTGCTTAAGTTTTGACGCACTACTTGTCCGTCCACAATTACCAATTCTTCGCAAGTTATCATCATATGACTTGAAAAACCTAATTAGAATTTAATCAAGGTGAATGAATGAATAAACGAATGAATGCATGAAGGGATTAACGTATGTATGCAAAAGAGCACTCTCCAAACCTAACATAAAGTTATCTATTATCTAATTAAGCTTCGAAGCGTGCAGAAACATCCGCTAAAGTCCCGGAATTTCAAATTTAAAGATTTAAATCCGCGGTCGAAGCGGGCAGAAACACCCGCTAACGTTTATTGCGTACTTCAACATTATTAAAGTTTTTAAGTAATATTAAAATTAACTTAAACAAGTAACAAAGTTAAAAGCAGAACTAGTAATAAAAATTCGAAGCGGACAGAAACACCCGTTTAAGTCCCGGAATTTCAAATTTAAAGATTTAAATCCGCGGTCGAAGCGGGCAGAAACACCCGCTAAAGTCCCGGAATTTCAAATTTAAAGTTTTAAATCCGCGGTCGAAGCGGGCAGAAACACCCGCTAACGTTTATTGCGTACTTCAACATTATTAAAGTTTTGAATGTATGTATGTATTTATGTAAGTACGAAATTAAATTAGTATGTATGAAAAACTATCAAGTAAACTTTGAATTTATGATCACAAAACGAAAACCGAGCTTCAGAAAACGGCAAACTCATCAACTAAACAATGTAACATCAAATGATTTAAACAGGGAATTAGGTTAAACACTCCAGTAGACGTAAAGGCAGAAAGGCGAGTATTTTCTAAGGAACTGTATTTCTACAAATAGGAAGCAACGTATCAGTACAATAAACAAGATCAAGGAGATGGCCTTCACATTACAAAGAATGATCTTCTAAACAACTACTCATTCGCCTCTAAACTAGAATGTCGTTTCCGACAATCCTTGCCGTATTGGTTGGCAGCTTTTCTTGCAGTCTCGAAAGCCAGTTTTGGTGTATCTGGGTACTTTTGCTCTACAACTTCTAAAACAGGCAGAAAAACCTGGTCATTTTTTGCTCATCAATTAACTTAGGTTTTTGGGTTTTCAGGTCAAGGAAAGATCGATCTCTTAATTCATGCTATTAAGGCTGTTATGCAATGATGACTGCTACGGTGAAGCTGACGAATAAGTTTGACTAAAAAAACCTACTCCTGAACTTTTCGAGAATTTCACTTGGCGCTTCTTTGCGGCTGTCAGCTTCACGTCTTCTCGGCTCAAGGATAACACCTGCACGCTTGTTTTCTGGCAACAATTTCTCAAAGAGGGCCCGCGCAAATTTCCCGACTTCAGATCCGGCATGCATTGTCATCAGATCTTCATCGTTGTGTAAAACAGCAACTATAGATGTGCCGCGGGAAGGATGATCGTCTATGCTCTGGTAGCCGTGATGGTCAACAAAGCGAATTTCTTTCAACTCTGCAGTCTGAAACAAGTTTTCATGTAACCAACTGCGCCTATTTCTTGCAGAAACTCATTTGTCTACTACCACTTGCCACTACCAGTTGTCATGGGTAAGGCCAAAAAGGTCTAGCAATTAAGGCTGAGTGATACCAAATTGTTAAGCAAACAATAATCTAACTTTCTCGTCAATTCATTCACACAGGTTTGCGCGCTTCTTGTCGTCGATCTTTCGTTTCTCTTCAAAGCTTTTCATCAACTCGTTCATCTCCAGAAGGTGCTTATCGAGATACTCTTTTAAAAAAGAGCAATTGGGGCCGCAATCGTCTTTGTTGGTTCCACTGTTTGAAACCATGTTGGCGCTGATCTCAGGTAAAGAACTGGAGCAAGGTTGTGAGAAACTCAGATTATCAGAGGGCTGCTAAAAACGCAAAGAGCAAATTTTCCAATCAAAATTCGAAACTCGAAGCGAGCAGAAACACCCACTGACGTCTGCGATGATTAAAATTATTATATATGTATGTTTGTATGCATGTTTTTATGTATGGAAGTATGTATGTATGCATAAATGTTTATTTAATTTGGCGACTGATTTTGATTTAGAAACAACTGGAACCATATGATCTGGTTTGTGATTAAAATTATTTAAAACCTTTAATTTTTACCATGTTCTTGTTCTGGCTGCCCTGGAGAACGGCTGGCTGCGTTAACTTTTCGACTTTAGCCTTTTTTGATTTCTTCCGCTCAGTTGATTGTATTAGGCAGACTTCTCTGCTGCTCATAACTGGAGCGCGGGAACGACTCAAAAAGTTGACATCATCAACTACAGGAGCCTTCGGCGCAGCTAGAACTTTTTTGCGCAATTCTGAAGGACTTTTGCCACCGTCAGGTTCTGCTTGAAAACTCTTCATCGCTTCCTCTACTTTTTTATAATTGCCTTTAGACAACAAACGACAAGAAACAGGTTGGTCTTTAAATTGCAGGTTGTAACTCTCTCCTTCAATTAAACTCAACATTTCTGAGGGTTTTAATTTCTTAGGCCATTTGGTGCTGCTGTAAGTTATAAGAATCAAATTGTCATTCACAAAAAGCCATGCTAAGTTGGCCCTCAAAATGCTATCCTTTATACTATCCTCTCTTTCAGCCTCAGAGTCGAATAGGTTATGGCTTTTCGCTGGTTCAGATCTCAAGTTGCCTCGTTTCATTTTCAACGATCTAAAAATTTGCAGACAAAGTAGAGCGAAACTATTTCTATGTTGTGTGCGAATCTGCAATTAGAATTTCTTACATAAAATTGTTCTTGTGTTAAATTATTTGAAAAAAAAAGACTTGATTTTCAACAACCTAAATGAGTTGATTTCATCCAAAATTTCCAATACAAAAAATAGCACCTTTAAGAAGACAAACTGAAACTAACTAGCATAAATTTTCATCTTTAACACTTAGGCGTACTTCTGCAAAAGACAACACTTACGTATAGGATATAGGAACCCAAATCAACCTCGTGTTAAACGTCTGACTCAATTACAATTTATTTCAAAACAGAACTAAAGAAAAACAGCCGATTCTAAAATCACTACAAACGGTTCCTAATCTTGATTACAATTCAATTTTCTTCATTCTTAACTATCTTAAAACTTTCAAACTAGCTAGAGCGAAATTACTTCTATGTTTTCTGCGAATCTGCAATTAGTATTTCTTGCATAAAATTGTTCTTGTGTTAAATCATTTGAAAAAAAAGTGATTTGATTTCCAACAACCTAAATGAGTTGATTTCATCCAAAACTTTCAATTCGAGAAATAGCACCTTTAAGAAGACAAATTAAAACTAAAGTAGCACAAATTCTCATCTGTAACACTTTTGCGTGCTTCCGCAATAGACCAAACTTACATATAGGAACTCAAATTTACCGTGTTTAGCGTCTGATTCAATTACAATTTTTCAAATTTCAGAAATCAATCGCAACAATTGCTACTCCTGATTATTGGATGGAAACTCATTGCTTTCGGTCTCAGATTCGCTCAAATCGACACAACTTTGAGAAGTCTCGGGGAGTTTTTTTCCCTGTCGCTTTTTCTTGGCCTCTGCCTTTTCCCTCATTTGATTCACCCAAAAAGGGTCAGATTTTCGTTTCTTGTATCGAAGTGAATCCATGCCAGCTCTGTTGGCAGCCAAACGAGCTTCATTGTACGCATCTGGCCAAAGACGAGGTGGAAACTGTCTCTGTACAAGGCCTTAAGCAGAGGAAAACACACCTAAGCTAATCTTTTTAGGAAAATCAATCATAATAAAAAATGGTTACAAAAAACTTCAAAAACGAAAACAGAAAAAAAATCATTTGAGAAAATCAGTTTGAACTTCCGACAACTTATTCTTGAAACCCAGTTTTTGACAACTTAGTTTTTGATCATTATACCTTTAAAGATTTTTGATCTCTTGGGAGATGCAGGCTTCTGCACTTCGCTTTTTCGGGTTGGGGATATGATTTCCCTCTGTAGACCCTTCTCGCCCCATAATGCTGTTCGCAGATTTCTTCCCAGTTCTCCCGGATTTGAAGTTGTTGGGAAATTATCCAAATCAACTTCCTCATAAAAACTTGGTATAGCTATACCTGGCTCTTCTGTGTCATTGTCTGCATCAACTTTCTTGAGATCTTTCTAAATACAGATAGTTTGGAATCTATCCAAAACTTGGCAAAATAAACGTTTCTTGAAAGAAAAGTCTGAGCGCAAAAATTGAGCAAACTTTATAAAAACTTGCTAGAAACCACTTCTACCAAAAAATTGGTCAAAACTTTTGTATCACTGAGGCAAGATCTTACAATGGTTTTCAATTTCTGGAGCTCGCTCTCCAGCTTTCTGTTGCAGGACAAAACCGTCTTCTCATATGCTTGTATAACCTCTGCGATGAGTTTTTTGTCCTCATTAAGAACTTCCAGCAATCTTTCATGATTAGCGCATTTCTAAACAAGAATGTTTTTAACTGACAAAACCAAAGAACTGATAACGAATCAACCAAATTTTCGGATCGTAGCTTAACGATTGCAGTAGTCACTCGCTATGATATTTTATCTGCTAAAATTTCTCGCAAAAATTACAATGTTTATCTTTTATTGACTTCTTAGACAGCAAATGTTTTATATTTATTGCGATAACTTTTTCACAGAGAGAAAAAAGAGGAGCTCTAACCAAAACCCTGGGACTTGCAGTTGCTAGCCTTGTAGTCGGTGTCCCACCTTGGCTGAGGGTCCACTTTGCACCTGTAGGTGGGGTACCACTTACTGGGTTTTCAAACTGTTGTGCGAAAGCCCCATAAATTTCTTGGTATCGCTCGAATTCAACTTGCATTGCCGCAGGAGGCCCGTGTTTTAACAACACGCATTCAATTTCAACGCCATCGATCAACAGATTAGTTTTTTCATCAATCTCTAATTTCAATCAATCATTTGAAAGCTCTTGAGCCAACGCCCATCAAGTAACCCAATTTTTAACACCTGACAACCTGCTGTCAGGAAAACAAACTCGATTTTCATTGGCATTTCTGAAATCGTTAGGTCAGTAAAAACAGATCAATCCAGAAATTTAAAAAATAACGGAGAAAATTGTCAAAAACATTCGAGTCAACATTCATTTAATTGAGAGTCAATTGCAATCGAAGAAAGCGAAAAGACAAAAAAAACATCAACTTCATGCACAATTACTAACAATTTCAATCAAACTCTACAGCCAAAAGAATTGCTTTGCGACTATCATTATCAAAAAGATCAAGCTCTGAGATTAAGAAAAACAAAGTCAAACAAAGTAACACTACGAAAGTTTCACACTGCATCTTTGAGGAAACAAAAATTAATAAAATCCATTCATCGGCTCCATATTTTCAGCAGTTGATATGGAAGCAGTTGTCGTGTAGCTGGACTCCTCATTGCTTTCCGAGAACTCAATATACTTAACTTCTAGGTCTTCTACTCGTTGCCTTAAGCCATCTATTTTTTCACGTAACTGTTTTATTTCTTGCCACAGTTGCTCAATTTCAGACAAAGGACTTTCAAGAAACCTGGTTTCAATCGCAGTACCACTTTCCAAACCCAGAAAATTCTGTCTGAACACAATTTTTGTTTGTTGCAGCATATCAGCCGTTCAACTGAAAACATTTTTGATTTCCAAAAAAGTTTATATCGAAAAGAAAAAAAATAATAAAAATTTCTAAAAGGTTTCTTAAAAAGCACAACATGTAATAAAAGATGACAGCTCAAAAAAACTTTCACCTCGTGTCCTACCGCAATACATTCACGCCTAAATCCACCATCGCCATCAATCTTCAAGACGTTATGGGTATTCTAATTTCAACTAATTATAAATGCTAATTTCTACTTCATCTTAAGTTATAGGTCTAAAAATTGGAAGCGGACAGAAACACCCGCTATCTTTCGTGAATTTTAATTTCATTGAAAATTTACAATAACGGTCGAAGCGGAAAAGATCCGCTTAGTGGAAATTCGAAGCGGGCAGAAACACCCGCTAACGTTCGTCAATTTTAATTTTATTGAAACTTTACAATAACGGTCGAAGCGGAAGATCCGCCTAGCGGAAATTCGAAGCGGGCAGAAACACCCACTAACGTTCGTAAATTTTAATTTTATTGAAATTTTACAATAACGGTCGAAGCGGAAAAGATCCGCTTAGTGGAAATTCGAAGCGGGCAGAAACACCCGCTAACGTTCGTCAATTTTAATTTTATTGAAAATTTACAATAACGGTCAAAGCGGAAAAGATCCGCTTAGTGGAAATTCGAAGCGGGCAGAAACACCCACTAACGTCCGTCAATTTTAATTTTATTGAAATTTTACAATAACGGTCGAAGCGGAAAAGATCCGCTTAGTGAAAATTCGAAGCGGGCAGAAACACCCGCTAACGTTCGTCAATTTTAATTTTCTACTACTACTATTACTACTACCGTGGCCGGTCAATTGGCCGACATAAAAATTAGACAACACACCTTTTAGCCGACACTTGAGCAAATATAACAACTCGAACACCGCAATTCACGATAATTACCCGCGCATTAAGCGGTAAATGTAGCACTCTTTAGTTGTGAAACAAACATTAATCGGCTATTACTGCTAGCTAACATAGCCATGCCTCCGTGGCCCGTGGGACTTGATATGAATCTATCACAACCGAACAAATTATGACGGCCGAACGTAATTAAGTCGACGCTTCTAATAACACAACTTTAATTATACAGTTCCGATTTTGGTCATTTTCACGTCGTCTTGATGAAAGCTGCCAGCTAATTGGCGTGTCTTCTAACTTGTGTGTCGCCTAATACACCTAGCACCTACTACTAATAATGTAATCAATTTTTTTGTCAAAATCGGTCCAATGTAAATTGAATCAAATTGCAATAGTGCAAGTACAAATAGTCAAATAAAGCAATCAAATTGCAATAGTACAAATAAATCAAAGTAATAAAAAAACAAAAGTACAAGTAGTCAAAGAAAGCAATCAAATTTAAGCTAATTCAAATGATTTTCTCGCATGGCTTTGTTGATTGCGCAAGCAAGCTCCTTTCTACCCTTCTCGTTTAGATGGACGCCGTCAGGTAAAAAAGACCTCGCTTTGTGCACTTCTTTGTGCAGCTTGAAAAAAGGCAAGTTTGACTGGCTTAGTTGCGCGTTGAAACGTTGGATGTTAAAGTGAGTGCAGTTTCGCTTCAGTACAGTGCACACGATCACTCTCGGACGGTTCGACAAATTTCTGATGGCACTGTATAAGGCCCGTATTTTCTCCAATACATCAGTTGCTTCTTCGCCCGGTCCATTGCGCGCAGCCAGATTGTTACCACCTACAGCCAGGATAACATTTCTGTAGACGGCCAAGGTATCCAGCAACACAAAAAACTGATTAACTTTCCCCCCAGATAAGGAATAGGCAACACAGTTCTTAACACATATGCTGTCGAAGATAGAATCGCCGACGATCGCGGTATGGACCTCTTCGTCATCAACAAAATTATTATAAATAAATTCAGTTGTGGTGCCGTCGATGTTGTCCTTCACAAGCCGTCCGTGCTGTTGATGGTTAGCAAACAGCGGTTTTAGCCTTTTCTTAGGCGGGGCTGAGTTGTTGTTCCCATGGAGGTTACCCAGTCGGCTGCGATCCATTTCAACTGAAAGTGAAACAAATATTTACAAAGCTCAATAACACAGCAGCAGCAAACCACCAGTAGTATAATAGTACAGATATAGTATTAAGCGCGTATTGGGTACTGGCATATAGCCTATCGAATTCGCCTTGACGAGAGCTTTCCAACGATATAACTTTTGTATGGGTCCCATCGAAACGGAGCGATGGGCCGCGCCAGACCCCTGTGCCGCCATCGCGACCCTGTGCCGCCATCGCAACACATCCGTCCCCTGTGTATCGCAACACGCCATCGCGACCCTGTGTCGATCCTGTGTCCGAACGATCCGTCTTTGCAGTGAAATCGTACAACGACCTATTGGAACTAATGAAATTAATTCCGGCTTACTGTCTGAGCTTTTGGAACTTTCGTATACATTGCGCGATTTCAAATGCTCTATTCATGGCAGTTCAGTGAGCGGATGCAGGTGATGCCGTCTCCACCAGTGTTGACTCACAATTAGCATGTCACGTTACCTCTGAGGCAACACACCAAACGAAAATTTCATACCCTGCTTTATGGTGAACAACTATGAAGTGAGCATTTCAAAACTTGAAAATTAAAAAGTATATCATTGGAAAGCTGGTTTCATATAGAATCTAACTAAGTAAACGGGATTTCAAAAATCGAACGGGAACACATTTAAAAAAAGGTTTGCAGTTGGGGGGGGCTGGAGGTTATGGGACCCATGGGCCTGGTATGCGTCCGAAAAAGGCTTATATCTCGAAAACTAGTGAACCAAATTTAAAAAATGAATATGTTTTGGAATCAGCATGAACTGGGGCATCAACCTGGCGTTAAAAAAAGTTAAAAAAGTAAAGGAATAAAAACTCAATTTTTGACAATTTGGCTAAATTTTGCCTATTTTCAGCAAAGTTTGGAAAATTGGAAAATAAGGCAATGAAATTAAACCGAAACTTTTCAAACCATATACATTCGTAAAGAGGATTAAATGGGCAAGAAAATGATATAATATACTTTCAAATACGTCGGGTAACAAAAAAGTTATTAAACTAAACAACTTTGAAAATTCGAAAATTTTGCGAAAATCGACCCTGATTTCGGTCTCTACATTGCTCTCGCATTCTCTTGTTTGGCAATACTTTAAAAAGATAATAACATGGTTGTTGGAAGCGTGAAATCTAGTTTACCATGATACTAAACTTGTATGTTTTGTCTTGATAAAGTGGGAAATTTAGTCAAAGTAACTCAAAAATGTCAAATTTTTGGCCCCTAAATCGCTAATTATTGAAAATTTTGAAATCAAATAAACAAAGTCGAAAAAAGATCTATATATATTCTGAAAGTACACTAACAGGGCAACAAAATGAGCTATTATAGACTTTCTAAATCGTCTTCTTCAAAAAGTTATTAACAGACATTTTTCATGAAGTTCGACTTTTTCTTCACCTAATTCGACGGTTCTTTAAAATTTTGTGAACAAATCAAAATATTGGCATTTAGTTCTACACAAACTCATAAAGTAAGTTAAAACGGCAAAAAAATGAGCTATTATAGACTTTCTAAATCGTCTTCCTCAAAAAGTTATTAACAGACGTTTTTCATGAAGTTCGACTTTTTCTTCACCTAATTCGACGGTTCTTTAAAATTTTGTGAACAAATCAAAATATTGGCATTTACTTCTACACTAACTCAAAGTGTACGTTAACACGGCAACAAAATGAGCTATTATAGACTTTCTAAATCGTCCTCTTCAAAAAGTTATTAACAGACGTTTTTCATGAAGTTCGACTTCTTCTTCACCTTATTCGACGGTTCCTTAAAATTTTGTGAACAAATCAAAATATTGGCATTTAGTTCTACACAAACACATAAAGTATGTTAACACGGCAACAAAATGAGCTATTATAGACTTTCTAAATCGTCTTCCTCAAAAGTTATTAACAGACGTTTTTCATGAAGTTCGACATTTTCTCCAACTAATTCGATGATTAATAAATATTTTGTGAACAAATCAACATGTGGGCAATTAATTCTACACAAATTGATTTTGTACGTTATCACGTCAACAAAATGGGCTAAAAGCTAACATAGACTTTCAAACTTGTCTTCTTCAAAAAGTTATTAACACACGTTTTTCATGAATTTCGACTTTTTCTTCACCTAACTCGAAGGTTCATTAAAAATTTTTGATTAAATCAAAATATTGGCATTTACTTCTACACAAACTCATAAAGTACGTTAACACGGAAACAAAATGAGCTATTATAGGCTTTCTAAATCGTCTTCCTCAAAAAGTTATTAACAGACGTTTTTCATGAAGTTCGACTTTTTCTTCACCTAACTCGACGGTTCAATAAAATTTTGTGAACAAATCAAAATATGAGCATTTACTTCTACACAAATTCATTAAGTACGTTATCACGGGATCAAAATGGGCTAACAACTAACATAGACGTTCTAACTCGTCTTCTTCAAAAAGTTAATAACAGACGTTTTTCATGAAGTTCGACTATTTCTTCACCTAATTAGACGGTTCATTCAAACTTTGTGAACGAATCAAAATATGGGCAATTACTTCTACACAAACTCATAAAGTACGTTATCACAGCAACAAAAAAGTCTAACATAGACCTTCTAACTCGTTTTCTTAAACAAGTTTTTAACAGACGTTTTTCATGAAGTTCGACTATTTCTTCAGTTAATTAGACGGTTCATTAAAATTTTGTGAACAAATCAAAACATAGGCAATTGCTTGTACACAAACTCATGAAGTACGTTACCAGTGCAACAAAATGGGCTAGCATAGATCTTCTTTTTCGTCTTTTTCAAAACGTTATTTGAAGGCGTTTTTCATGAAGTTCGACATTTTCTCCAACTAATTCGATGATTATTTAATATTTTGTGAACAAATCAACATGTGGGCATTTAATTCTACACAAATTGACTTTGTACGTTATCACGGCAACAAAATGGGCTAAAAGCTAACATAGACTTTCAAACTCGTCTTCTTCAAAAAGTTATTAACACAGTTTTTCATGAATTTCGACTTTTTCTTCACCTAACTCGACGGTTCATTAAAAATTTTTGAACAAATCAAAATATTGGCATTTACTTCTACACAAACTCATAGAGTACGTTAACACGGCAACAAAATGAGCTATTATAGACTTTCTAACCCGTCATCTTCAAAAAGTTATTAACAATTGTTTTTCATGAAGTTCGACATTTTCTTCACCTAACTCGACGGTCCATTAACCCGTAATCTTAATTCGTTGTCTTTTCTGTATTATTCAGTGGTATCAAGGACATTAAAACAAACAGATTGCAACCAACGGCGTTGAAAAGGTGCATTTGAATCTCTTTATGCGATGAATAATACATGCCATTGACCTGCAAAAGTCTCTTCTACTGCAGAAAGAAGAACAAAAATAAGCCAAGCCAAAAAAACTAACAAAAAAAGGCTTCATTGTCATGGTTGAAGACGTAGATCAAATTTTTATTTTTGCAGCAGAAATTTCTGTAATTTTTTTCCGTGCGGAGCCTGGATAAGATTTACACCCGTTGAAAAGAAGGAAATAAGTGGACAAAACAGTGTAATTGTAGTGTATTTCTAAGAGTGTAATTTCTTAAAAATAGCGGTGTATTTCTAAGAGTGTAATCACTTCAAAATTACACTTTTCACTCTTTTCCCCACTAAAAATTGAACAAAAGAGTGTAATTTTTAAGAGTGTAAAAAGAGTGGAATGAAGAGTGTAAAGAGTGTAAAAAAAGTGTAATTTTCTAAAAATTACACTCTTACACTCTTTTCCCTGCTATTTAAGAGTGGAAAACGCTTTACACCCTAATCTCGCTTAATAACGGTGTATTAGGGGTGGACACCTCGGCCCGGGCAGTCGCCCCCTTAATTTCCCCCAACCCCCTCCACTCAATCCCCCCTCTCACTCACCCCAACACAACCCCAGTCCTCCCTCTTCTACGATGTGGTTTTGACTACCTTCTCTTCCAGCCCTCTCAAACATATCTTAACTCCAAATCGCTTAGTCAGTCCGTCAAACCGTCAGTCATAAGGGGTGAAATTAAACCCATTTAAATCGGTATTTGAAATTAAATCGATATGCGTTTTGATGATTTTATTAACTGTGGTCAGCGGTAATAGCGCCAAACCTAATAAAATGACTTGTGCGGCAAAACCTCAAGGTATGTGGCAGCTTTTTAAAAATTCAAATCGTCTGGTTTCTGTTTATTTTTCACTTTTGGTGGTTTAACTTTTGGTGGGTTTGTCAAGATGCTCAGAACTTTTATCTGTTTTTATCAACTACTCTTTCTTTTGCTTTTTTGGGATGCGGAAGTTCTTTTATTAGTAGTTCGAATAGCAAGTTATTTTTGGCTTCTTTCTGACTTCATAGTCGTCAAGATTGCTGTTACTACCGTGCACTCATTTAAATCTGGTTTTTGTTCATTCATTCAGTGAACGCCTGCGTGACGTTTTTGTTCATTGAGTGAACTGCCCGCGTGGTTTCATTTATCAGTCTGAGTGGAGCTACCTTTTTTTCCATCCGCGTGATCAACTTGTTAAGTTTTTGAGCACGTGACTTACCTCACGCTCACAACTGAGACTTCTCGCATTCAAGAATACTTTTCCTGACTTTAACTCAAGGAGATACGGTCAACTGAGTGTATGCCAATCCAATTGAAGGTTATTTGAGAGCAACTAAATAAGCAACATTAGGTTGTAAAGATTTTCGATCAAAATATTTCATCGCAGCATTTAATGAAAAGAAGAGGAACTGTTCTGTTTAATTGTTCTCGAATTAGAAGCAAATATTGTAATCGTGTCTGTCTTTTTCATTGCAAATTTTTTGCTTGACCGTTTTTCTGCGAGAATAGTATTTTACTTATCAAACAACATTTTTAAGCGATTCTTCTTGAATTTTCAATGATTTCAATTGCTCTCACTCCGAAATACACAGTTTGTTGTTCAAACAAAACCGATTGTTAGAAAGACGAAGACAAGGCCCTGATAGCCGAGTGGTTAATGCCTCTGTCGAGTTGACGAAATAGAATCAGGAGAATGATATAAAACCAAAACTTAATCTTTTGTTTTTGCACTAAACAAAAATTTATGTAGACACAGCCCCTGAATTAAATTGCCCCCGCCTGTCGTTGGAGAGCAATTTTTGTTTTGTTTTATGTTTTAGTCTGTTTATGTTTTAGTATGTTTTTACAATCCAAGAATTTTATTGTATTGGTGCTCTGTCTTTTTACATTTCAAAGAACTTGAATTGTATTGGTGCGCTCTGTTTTTTTTTAAGATGTGTTCACACGTTTTTCAATGACTTTGAGCTTTCGAAACGGGATAAACAGGTAAAGCCCAGCGGGCATTAAGTTTCATTAGAGGCCCAAAGTGTGCTTTAGATGTCCTTCAAGTGCGTATACTGGTGCGGCCGCTGGGATGACCTTAATTAAAGGTTGAAAGGTCATTTTTAGGAGTTTTTCGGCTCAAAATGGTGCAATTTTTCGTGTTTTTTGTGATTTTTTTGAGATTTTTGTTTGATTAGTCTAAGGTTGAAGTTTTTAAAAGCTGATGAAGGCCTTTTGCGAGACAAAATTGCTTGGTATGACCATTTTATGAGCTATATGTCGTGGTACTACAAACACAAACACACAAAATGATACTGATTTTTGCAATTTTTTTCATGTTTTTTGGAAATTTTTGTCATTTTTTGAGTTTTTAGACCTAGGTGTCAGGAAACCTCCTCTAGGATTTGAAAAAGGGTTGGATGATAGGTTACTGCACAGTTTCTAGTTGTAATGGAACTGTTTTCAACTTTTTGACATCATAAATTTTAGCATTTTTTGAAAAAAGTTGCAAATTTTTCATGTTTTTTGACATATTTATTGTCATCCTTCAAGTTGTTTGAGTCCCAGGGGTAAGAAACCCATATTAGGGGTTTGATAATAAGTTACTGAAAAATTTTTAGTTGCCATGGAATAGGTTTCAACTTTTGAATATCACAAACTTTAGCAATTTTTTTGAACAAATTTGCATTTTTTTCAGGTTTTTGCAAATTTTCATCATTTTGTCAGTTTTTCCAGTTTCAGGGACCAGGTAATCTCCGTTGAGGTTTGTTAATAGGGAACTGCATAGTTTCTAGTAACAATGGAATGCTTATTAACTTTTCAATGTCTCGAATTTTAGCATTTTTTTGATAAGATCTGCAATTTTTTTAATGTTTCCAAAAGTTTTTGTCAGTTTTTGATATTCGTCCATTCTCAAGTCCAAGAAAACCTATTCCACGTTTTGATAAAAAGTTACTGCATGGTTTTTAGTTTCAATGGATTTGTTTTCAACAGTTTAACCTTTCGACTTTTAGAAATTGTTTGATAGAATTTGCAATTTTTTTCAAGTTTTTTTTAAAAATATTTGTATTTTATTTATTTTTTCTTGCCTCAGTTGCCAAGTAAACACATCCAGGGTTTGACAATATTTTGTTTAATAGTTGCTAGGGGGCATTTGAGTGGCTTTCAACATTTTAATAGAAGGAATTTCTATTTTGAAGTTTGAAATTTTTCTAACATTTATTGCCTGTCGATCTATGAGCCAATGATTTTTTACTGCTTGGAATTGGGTTACTGGATAGCCTCTAGAGACACAGAAATGATTCTGAAGATATTTATATCACAATTCTCAGCAACATTTTTTTATAACTTGCAATTAATTTCTTTTTTTGTTTTGCCTTAGGTTTAAAAGCTTCAAGAGTTTTAACAATGAGTTTGTTTTTGTTTAGTTTTGATTCTTTTAGTTTCTCAATTCTTTGGTGATTTTTGTGTTCTGTCTGGCATTGTTCAATTGATCTGCCGGTCAGGTAGAGTGCGTCTGAGTTTTTCATTCAATTCTTTGAATTTTATTTCAGGACTTGTCCTGCTATGTTTTTTTATTTTTGTAAGATGTTTTCACACTTTTCATGACTTTGAGCTTTCAGAACGGGATAAACAGGTAAATCTCAGCGGGCATCAACTTTTATTAGAGGACCTTAGACGCGTTTAATAGTCTTTCAATTGCTTAGAGTGGCGAAGCTACTGGGAAGGCCGTAATTCAAGGTTAAAAGGTCATTTTTAGGAGTTTTCGTGCCCAAAATGTTCCAGTTTTTGGCGTTTTTTCGCAGTTTTTCGATTTTTTGTAGGACCAGTCTAATATTGAGGTTTGTAAACGTTGATAAAGGTCTTTTCCGAGGCAAATGTCTTTTCCATCACACCATAGACCAAAAAATGGTTTTGAACATCATATTGCCGCAAAATTTAGAAACTTTCTTTAATTTTTGCACTTGTCAGTTTTTTTTGAAGCGTTCGTCAAATTTCTCGAGTTTATCTACCTTTAGTGGAGTCTCTTTCATGTCTTGTGCGTGAGTAAATGAGTATATTGAATTGCATCATAATTGGCCTTCATGATAAAGGCTTCAACAGTTTTAGCCATGATTATATTCTTATTTAATTTGTTTGATTATTTTAGTTTCTCAACTTTGAGATTGTCTTTTTGCTGGGATTGTTTAATTGATCTGCTGGTCAGGTTCTCATCAGTTCTCAGTTTTTCATTCAATTCTTTGGATTTTATTTTAGGACTTGTTCTGCAATGTTTTTATTTTCTTTTTGAGACCGGAGTTTTACGAGGCTATTGCATCTATTTTCTGGCAATCTTCTCAAGTGACTTTTCACGCACTTTTTGAATTTTGAGTGATTTCAATTGCATTCACTCCGAAAAGAAGTTCGTTGTTCAAACCAAACCGATTGTTAGAGAGTCGAGGACAAGTTCGTGCTAGCCGAGTGGTTAATAACTGAAGCGAGGTGACTCTAGCTTTACAAATCACTTAAAAGTAAGTATTTCTTCTAAGTGTTAAAACAATATTATTTTACACACAAAAAAAATTGGTTGAAGGGCGCAAAAGAAAAAAATAATGAATTGTGCCCGTTGCTTTAGGACAATTTTCTTGTGGAACCTGAATACCTCAAGTATTTCCCCTCTGGTGCCCGAATAGACTATATCCTGTACTGTTCTGGAATACGGTCAATCTTTTCACCCTTATCAACACAATCTTGTGACTCAATCACTTGTGATCACACCCGAGTGAGACCCTGGGGTCGGCTGGGTGAGGAGTCAAAAATGCCTTTCTCGGATCACGAAGCAGTTGATACTCAACTAACGGTTTGTGCCAACTCTAAACTACTTAGAAAAGACGGTTTTCAATGTCGTGGAATTGTAGAACTGCTCTTGCCGTGTTTAGTCATTTTGATCTGTTTTTATTGGATGCAGCATATATAGTATATTGAAATCAATAAGTATTGAGATGCTTTTCAAAATCTATGAAGAAGTTAATTACAGCAATTAAAAGATTTAGTTAAGAACTTAACTGATGACGGTACCCCTAAAATAAGTATTCAAAGCGGAAGGTTTTGCAGAGGAAGGTAAATACAATCTACTAAAAAAAACCATTTTAGATGACAGAAACCATGATGAATATTCTCGTGTGAATAGAGTGGTATTTTGTTGTCAGCGCAGGTAAAGCAAGCAAACGTGTGTATAACTATAAAGTTAATGAACGATTCTGATTGGCTGAGAATGTGGTTGGCAAAACTGGTTGGTAAAATATAGAACAAATGTGAAAAAAATGGCGAAATTAATCACCTGTCATCGCTTTAGTATCTATGGCGTGCGGTTGGGTTTCGCTCCACTCAACCGCCCTAGATGCAACCCCCTTGATCAATGTGAGAGCGGGGAAATAATCGGCTTCATTTTTCTTATTCTACTAAACGTTCATTGGGATAGAACGGGGTCCTCCAGATAAATTTTAGATTATAAGTGATTATTTCGGGAAACCAGATAAAGAATTTCCGTTTTTGAAAGAAAGGTTTCATCTTTTCTAAAGAACAGAAAATTCATCGTTAGATTTCTGAAATTTGAAATATATGCAGTCATTGAAGAGATTTATAATTGCGAGCGAATTGAAATCGCTTTTCAATGACTTATTAATAGCCGCGAAGCGATAGCTGAGGCTATTATTGGCCTTCTCTTGGTTTTTTATTACGACTCGAAGAGGAGTAATGCTTTTCTCTCGGTCTTTTTTACGACTCGAAGAGGAGTATTGATATTCTACAGGTTTTTTTTACAACTCGAAGAGGAGTATTGATATTTTCCAGGTTTTTTACGACTCGAAGAGGAGTATTGAGATTCTACAGGTTTTTACAACTCGAAGAGGAGTATTGATATTCTACAGGTTTTTTTTTAGCAGAAAGCAAGTTTATTCATGACTTGAATTTTGACTTCTTTCTATACAAGTTTTTACCTGCATTTTTGATTGTTGACTTCTGTTTTCGAACAATGGAATTTTACAATAGCTTAGTTTGTAATGTACAGCAATTAGTAACAGTCTGTAATTCAAGGTGAAGAGGTCAATTTGAGAAAATTTGATCCCATTTAACTACCTACCCCCCCCGTAAAACTACCCCCCCCCCACGTACCTAACCGCCTCCCTAACGTACCTACCCCCCAACGTACCTACCCCCCTCCCAACCCCAACGTACCTATCCCCCCCCCTCCCAACCCCAACGTACCTACCCCCCCCCCCCAAACACCAACATACCTACCCGCCTCATCCCCCACGTGCCTACGTACCACCACCCAACCTACCTACACCACCCAACACCACCTACCTGCCCCACCTACCAACCACCAACCCCCCAACCAGCACCTACCCACACCCCTGAAGTGAAAAAAATTTAACGCATTTTATGTTATATTGGTCTATTTTTTTGTCATTTCTAGTGTTTTTTCGATATTCTGAATTTGTCCAAGTTAGGGTAGAGATTATTTTGCACGACGAATTCGAGTCGTTTCCGGTATTCTACCGGCTATGTTTTTTTAAGCAGAAAGCAAGTTTGTTCATGATTTGAATTTTGACTTCTTTCTATTCGAGCTTTTACCTCCGTTTTTGATTGTTGACTTCTGTTTACGAACATTGGACTTAAACAATAGCTCAGTTTGTAATGTACAGCAATTGGTAACAGTCTGTAATTCAAGGTGAGGAGGTCAATTTGAGAAAATTTGATCCCTTTTAACTACCTACCCCCCGTAAAACTACCCCCCCCCCCCACGTACCTAACCGCCTCCCTAACGTACCTACCCCCCCCCCAACGTACCCACCCCCGCTCCCAACCCCAACGTACCTACCCCCCCCCCACCCCTCCCAACCCCAACGTACCTACCCCCCCCCCCAAACACCAACGTACCTAGCCACCCTCCCACCAACTCCAACGCACCTACCCCCCTCACCCCCCACGTGGCTACGTACCCCCACCCAACCTACCTACACCCCTCGCCCCCCCCCCAACACCACCTACCTTCCCCACCTACCAACCACCAACCCCCTCCCCCACCAGCACCTACCCACACCCCTGAAGTGAAAAAATTTTAACG
>NW_027450761.1:0-14247 GCF_964194025.1 Convolutriloba macropyga
AATATGCTGCTCCTGCATACCTTTATTTTTGGTTGCAGAGTTTCTGCCAGGACATCTACATGACTCAGATCTGGACAGACTACAGACTGGATGGCGTGGCATTGAAGAACTTCTCAAGCAATGTCACAATCCCAATGTCACCCGACATTGTTCACAGTCTGTGGACACCAGACACATACTTCAGGTAAGCAAACGCAGCATTATTGCATAGTAAAAAGACGAGATCAGAGTATGGATGATCAGACTTGAGATCTCATTATTCAGAATTTGATGTTACTGTGCCATTACTATGATCCGGTGTGATCCGGACGCTATACTATGATATTCCAGTTCAATACTTTATTCAGTATATTTTTGTAGTGATCTTGTAATGATCGTTCTAATTTTCACTAACTAGGCGAATTTTTTGACAATTTAGTTGGAATTCAGCTTGATAACTATTCTGACGTACTTGATACCGTGTCCGGACAAAACAGTCCCAGACAAAACAGTCCCAGACAAAACAGTCCCAGACAAAACAGTCCCAAATTGCAAAATATTCCCAGACAAAACAGTCCCAGAAAATAGTCCCAATAAAACAGACAAAAGTGTCCCAGACAAAATAGTCCCAAATAAAATATTGAACCAATTGTAAATATAATCTACTAACAATTAACACACATAATCTATAAGTTAAGCTTCTGAATGCATTGTTTTTAATTGATTTCAATTAGGACTAAACTGAAAACTTGTTTAAAAATATCTTATTTGTCAAAAATTATTTTGTAATCAGCTTAATTTTTGTTCAAAAAAATACAATCATATGAATGCCTTAAGGGGTTCCATTCTTAATTGATGTGCACATGTTTGACTCTAACTTTAGTTCGGACTATTTTGTCTGGGACTGTTTTGTCTGTTTTCTTGGGACTATTTTGTCTGGGACTGTTTTGCCTGGGAATGTTTTGCTATTTGGGACTGTTTTGTCCGGGACTGTTTTGTCTGTTCACCACTTGATACCGATCTTGAAGGATTTTGCATATTGTTACAACATTTGGTACTCCCGTTCTAAATCTGCTCCGTTCTTACAAAACTTAGGAAGAATTTGTAAGAAATTTCCCCGACAAAAAACAACAACTCACAATAACGGCGTATAAATTCTCTCCTCAGTTGCTTCTTCTCTGAGCAGGACATAGCAAGATTTTTTAGGATATAGTAAGTTTCAATAGGAAACGCAATGCGGATCATTTTACTTCAAATGCTTTTCCCAAGAAACTAAATATCCAACAAAACACTGGCACTGTGTGGCCCTGGCACGACATAAAGTTATCCAGTTCAATGGATGAAGCGCTTGTTAGAAAAATTGTGGAAACAAAAAGACACTTAATTTTTTTAATTATCTTTTTTCGCTTTTATTAAGAATGCAATTGCTTTGTTTTTAATGAAACCGTCAGTTGGGCATTCTTATGACACTGAATTTTTAATAAGTCAGCAAACACGAAACCTAATACACCTTGATAAGACATGCATGGTCTTGAATTAGTTGCACTATTTTTTCTCCATTCTTTTCTTATATACAAACAAGAAAATTTTCAATAACCTACTCAGAGCCAACCTAATCAATGTTTCTGGTATCTTCAAATTTTAAATTAATTGGAAGATTTTGCTGAAAGGGAGAGGAAAATTTCATCTAACTGACTTAATTGTCGGAAATTTGTTTATATAATAACTTCATGAAGCCTGCAACCCCTGTCTAGACGGGTCCATTGTTCTTAGGTGCCAGGAAACAAGAACGGAAATTCAGACAGTAAAAGGGGTTCATTTCATGTAAAAGATTAATTTTTTCTGTATTTATATGGCACCGCGAAGAAAGGTAACAGAGACCAAATGGTGCATTTATTTTTGCAACGATTTTTCTTGGTTGCATTAATTGTTTCAATGAGGATGATTTGAAACCCCTCAAATACAGGAAAAAGGGAAAAGGAGTTAATATGCAAAAATGACAAGTAATATAAAACGACAGGACTTTTATAGGAGTTTAAGATAGGAGTTTAAGATAGATAAAGGAAGTTTCACTTAATTTAAGATGGATCAATTTTTATGGTCAACTGAGTAGTTCTAACACTATCAGCTCAAACATTATTAATGTGCCTAGCGGAATGAAATAAATCAGACATGAAAAAGTATACATCCTAGTATTCTTTATTATTTATTTTTCTATATTTTTTTATACCAAAAGTTTTAATCCCCATTTTCTAATAGTATTTGTTAAAATAATGTTATATCATAATTCTTATCGCATAAAGCTCCAGCAAGAATGTTTCATATTTTTCAAACTATCATTCAAAGGAAAAATCAAATCGGAGCTCTAAGACTTGATAGCTGTAATCGGTGAAGACGAGTTATATTTTCGGGTCTTTTATAATTAATCATTATAATTTTGGTTCCTGCGTAATCGCAGCGGAACAGCATTAGGCCTACAGTAGCCTGTTCTCAGCTGCCCTTTTTCTTATTATTCCCCATATTTCAGACTGTTCTTTTTATGCGCATCTTTGCTCTTTTGGTCACTTATTTGGTGACTTTGGCCACTTATTTTTGCATCTGAAAATTTATGCGAGTTCTGAGAATTTCTTGAGGTGTTTTTTGGGTAAGTTTTCATGAACTTTAATGAAATAGAACGTTGGGAAATAAACAGCAAACATTTATTCTTTTGCGAGGAACTATATCTGTCAATTAATGCAAATATATTGATCAAAAACATTATTTGATGCCAAAAATTCCCTTTGCGATTGCATTTTCTTTGACAATAGGCAAACAACGCTTCAAGACCAAAAAGCGCACACATGCTTTCAGAAGAAGAAGGCTTCAGTGTTTAATTTGACACTTGAGCAAAGATTGATGCTTTCCCTGTTTCCTCATTAGACGTATATTGGTATCTCAAGTGTGTAAACAAGCCAGACAGGTATACCCCTTGATGCGTAAACATGTAAACATAACGCGTGAACAAGTATTGAACACCTTTGCAGTGGGCAGAAAAAGTGAGCCAAGCAGAAAACGAATTAATTCCTAAGATAAAGTGAAAAATACCTTTGAAACATTCATCAAATTTTCATTTGTAATCTAAACGCACTTTGAATGATAGAGCTGCTATGATGCACTCCAGTGACCCAGTTACTTTATTTATCCCAAGGGCTTGAAAAGGGGGTGAGAAGTGACTGGTTTGTGTGAATAAGATTTCAGATGAGTGTACCGAGGTAACACAAGTTTATTGTTGAGGGTAAAAAAAAAACATAAAACTGCAAGCATACAATTTAAGCGTCTCTAGGAAGTTTCTGTTTGCTAAGCATAAAGGCATAAAAGCATTTTTTTTAAAAAAAATTGAAATGCTCAATTCTAAAAAATTTCAGGTAAATTTATCTGAAAAGACACCTGAACTTACCTGAACAGGTAAAAATCTGGTAAGATTACCTGAACTGAGCAAATTATCTGAACAGTTCAGGTATTTTTTTAAGGTAAATTTTAGGTAATTTCAAGCAAAAATTTATAGAAATTGTGATAGCAAAATTGTATTCTGTTCAATTATTAATCAACAGCTAGGAAAGTTTTTCGATGTTCATATACTTTTCGGCTACAAAAGCCAAGATTTAAATTTTTGCTATTGATTGAAGGTGTCATAAATGCTTTTTCATTATGATTTAGATTGACAGTATTTATTGACAGGGAAAATATTTTGGTTTACCCGATACTATTTATTGTTGGTAGTGTTGTGAGTGCAGTGTTTTTATCAATTTGGGTAATTATTTATTTGTAAATTGATAACATCGTTATGAAGCCATCTGATGAGTTGGATTGACGGAAAAATTTGAGGTGAAAATGTTTTTAAGACGAGTATTATTTCTGTGTGGTGTGTACTGATGTTTATTTGTTTATCAACTTGAGTACGTATTTGTTTTTGTTTACAGGAATGGTATCCACACAGAGATTGTTCAGACCCATGAGAACAAGATAGCCATGATTGTCAAGATTGATACAAGTGGACAGATTATGGTCACAAAGAGGTATACGCTTTTTAATACTATTATCACAGAACAGCTGATTTGATGCTCTCACCTAAACTGACGTTTCAATGGTTTCGTTCTTTAGTAATCTGATTACACAAATCATAGATTATCTTGAAAGATTCTTGCTAATATCATATGATTACGCGTTATTCTTATCATGATCAACTGTTCCAATATTTGATATTTCACTATCATGTGACTGATCGTTGTTTCTGGATCTGGTCTTTCACGGGACCCTACAAGGCTTAGATAAATCTGGTTTGATGCGATTATCCCAGGCTAAGGACCCAGACCAACATTCTCTTTGTCTAGGGGAAAATGAACGATAAAAAGGGAGCGTCATGCGTTTAAAATTACACTGTCTGGAAACATGAATGAGGGCACAAATCTCTTGACAGTGATACTGGACATGTATAACACTGCTGAAGTTGCAAACACATTGTGTCTTACTACCTGGAAAAATTACCCTAGTTTCAGCAGAAAAATTACTCAACATACTTTTTAAAGATACCCATACGAAGTCGATGGTCATAATTAATATTCAACAAACGAAGAACTTTTCAAATCTTTGTATTTCACGAAGGTCTTATGAACGCACGAAAGTTTGGAAAAACATTATTTCATAATATTTTTTATAAACGGTTTTGCATAAACTAGCTAACGCACGCTTCAGCCCAGAAATGCAATCAGAAAGTCTGGATAAGCATTTCTATTGGTATGGCTTCATCTAATGTATTTTTTTGAATAGGTTGAAAATTCGCCAAATTTACAATCTTTCATGCTTTTTAGGTTTCAGGTTTTTAAGAGCCGAGAAGTCGATTTCTTTTTATCTCGAGAAGCTTGTGATTTTTAAATTATTGCATGGTCATTTTTTTTGGACCTGCCGAAGATTTTTATGACCAGTGTAGAACAATAAGGATAATTAGCCACAAGGTTCGTAGTAAATTTTTGTGAGCATGGAAACAATTTATTATATTTCAAAACGAGTAATTAAGACTTTGGGTGAATTGAGGTAACGTGTGCAACATTCACTTTAGGATTTTTTGTGCTTATCGTCTGCTTATTTTAATTTTTTAAAACTACATTATTGATAATTCTGAGATGATTGGCACTAATCGCAAAACAGAAAAATATTTTATCTTGAGCCTCAATTTTTTTAAATATTTTTTTTCCGATTGACTGGCTTTCTTATCGTCATATTTACAGTTTTTATTTTAAACATAGCCATGTTTTTACGCCAAACTTTTGGGAAACCAGCTTTCAACTATAGCTTTGAAGCAATCCACTTATACTCCATATGTTGTTCTGATCTTCAAAGTTTTGAATCTTGAATGTATTTCACTCGAGATTTATTCTAATACGCCAACTGTTCTGCTGGCTCCCTGAAAACATACTTTGGACACAAAGCCATCCGAATAGCGTCAAAGCATTAATCATATTTTATTTTGCTTTCATTTTATGCTTTTAACTGTTTTTTTCTGAAGCCAGTCTTTGATGCGCCATTGTAGACAGCCTCCTGGCGGCGTTGTTTGGTCTTTCCCCATTTTTTGTCGTTGTCAAATGAAATTGCCCGGCGGGAGCGGCATACTTATTGGAAGAAACGAACTAATTAACCGAAGCAAATACACATTCAATTTATAATAACAAAAATTGCAATCAATTCTTTGAAGACAGTCTTGCTACATTTTGGTTGTTATAACAACAGCCTTCAAATCAAATTTTTTGTTAGATGGAATATTTAGACAGTGTAATGTTACATGCTTTTTCAACGTATTCTAGCGAAGGCGCCATGATAGGTCTCGCTTAAATGACTTTTGTTGTTCGCGGCTCCTGTGAAGTTGAAACACATTTATTTTGAAAAACATTTCCAACTGCTTGAGACTTATTCAACTATCATAATATACTGATCTAAAATTGCAAACACTTAAGATCAAAACCAGAATCTCTACTGAGATTTTTTGTGGCAGTTTACTATAACTTTACTTTTGCTTGCTGTGAAAAACTGAAGCCTTAGTTGTGAAAACAAAAGCATGTTGTTTAAATATTTAGATCAAAAAGCTCTATGCCTCTGTTGAGGGGGGATTTGCTGCTGAAATCGGGTGCTTGAACTTTTGCTCCGCTTCGTTCAACATCCTTTTGCAGATTTCGTTTCTCGCGTGAGTGCAAGATTTTTTATCAAAGAGCTTCAACGAAATCTTGTGACAATTGAGTATTAAACATGTTTGACCTGCAGGTACTTGTTTTCCAGAAGCGCTTTGAAATTTTGCCCGAAGAGGTGACGCAGCAGTATCTGTTTGTATATCATTGCATGTTTTTTAAGTTCATTTTTCAGCTTTTTGCCGACACAAGATCCTGATCAATTGTTTGAATGCTTAAGCGGTGTGGAAGTTCAAATCTTCACATAAATATCTCATACGCAAAAATTTTTCTCAAAAAGAAATCGTTAAATATTTAAGTCACTTATTTTTTAATGACGTCCAAAATATTAGAACAAAGATAAGAAAAAATCTTTTTATCTTTGATTTTTACAAATTGTTGTTACTTATTATATATGTTCAATTTGTTCAACCATTTGACAGCAGCAGCAGCTATAAAAAAGCAGGACTTCACGAAGCAGGCACTCATATGCATTATTTAAAAAATAACACCTGGAAGGCCACCCTTTAACATTGAAAAACTGCTGAAATATGCTCGTTGAAACAACAAAAAAAATCACATATAGTCTCAAACAACGAACCACCATCTAGATTGAATGAATGAAAACGAGCATATTAGAAGCAATCTTGGAATTAAATGCAATTGGGTGCCAATTTTGCAACTTTTGCTGACGAAAAGAAGAGTTCACTTTTCCCCTCAAACAAATGAACCAAGCAGAGTATTCTCTATTAACCAAAAAGACTCTCACCTAATTTTGTTAAGCAGCTAGACCGCTTTTTTCAACAATAGTGAATACTGTTTAGCATCATATATCTGTATCAAAAACAACATGGCATTATAGATCACTGATCGATAAATAATCCGCTTAAAATCATCTCAGAAGTAAAACTATGTTAATAACAAGGAGACTCGTTAATGTGTGTCCGCACATGATGTTCTGGCCCGAGCTCATCTACATTTTTGACTTAATTGTCAACCGAATGAAGAGATAACAAAAATAGATGTTTGAGTTTAAAACAATCGTTATAAAAACTGACTAATAATTGAATTACGTGACGCCATGTCTGATCGCAGCGCCAACAAGAGCTGCCATTACTGAGACTACGAGAAAAAAAAGCAACCCACAAAGTAAGCAAAAACAATAATTTCACGCCAAAAAGTGAATATTTAAACCTAAAAGCACCTAGTAACAACTTCAAATTTCATTCAGATAAAACCTTAACTACACAAAATTACTTTTTCCTAACTATACAGCAGATGGAAACTTTTCCTAATGAGACTAAGTAACAACTCGACAAAAGCGAAAGCATCATAAGGCGAAATTCAAAAATTAATCCACATTTTTTTAAATCAAGAAATTTCAAAAGTCTGAAAAAAGTATCAGCTTTTACGAAATACTCCTTGATAAATTACTAAAAAGTCCTTAAAAGCCAAAAAACCAGCCCTTGTTAGACAAAGCCATGGAAAGAGACTAAAGATGCAGAAAACCTCAAAAAATTACAAGCGATTTGAGGAAACACAAATAATTGATACCATGAAAATCATTAGCTATTATGTGAGTTTTATGTATTTTTAATTCAATAGTTATTTCTATTAATTCAGCTGAGGAATTGATACTAAGGGATGATATAAGTTTACCTGGGCCACATTTGAAAACCATTGGGATCTGTTATTACGCGATTGTGCTGAAAGATAAATCAAATTACACAAATTGACCACTCAAAAAACGTTTATGAAAACGCATATTGTTCAAATCGTCAGTGACGACATAAAATCAGTAGACATACTCCTCTTGAAATTAAAATGGATGGGACCTCTCAATGATGAAAACAAGTTACAAGTTGGTTAAAAGAACATCAAGAACTTAAAAATTTGAAAATCTTGGAAAGTGTATATCATAAACTTTAAAACAATTCGCTATAAAGTGAGTGCTTTGGGTAACATCATTCAATTAGTCCTGAACTACAGGCTTTTGAGACCTGTCAGCAATTTACGGCTACCTAAAGAACAAAAAAATAGGAAAAAACAGCAATTTCAAGAAAAAAAATTGACCGAGAAAAGTGTCGAAGTTATTAAAAAATGTTTTTTTTTTCTGTAAATTTTTTTAGTTAAATTTTTGAGAGCAATGGGATTCGTTTTTTTAACAATACGGCTTTTAAAAAATCAACAATATTGAACAAATACATTAAAACCGCGAAATTTTTTCAGAAAACTTGTAGCATCAATGCTTATTAAAATCAATAGTTCTCAACGTAAGCCAGTAAATACGCTTAATTATGATACGATGGGACTACAAAAATGTTGGTTTTTAAAAAGTTATCTTTAGGACATTACAACAACTTGTTGACTATGAGAAAAAAACAACAAATACAGGCAAAAAGCAGAAATTCACTTGAAAAACGCGAGAAGAAATTGTCGAAGCAATATCAATCAAAACTCTTTTCTGAAAATTTTATCTATGATCAGTTGAATTTCTTCCATATGCCAATGGGAACTATCTTTTTAGGATAAATTGATAAGATTTCAAAAGGAACCAAAAATAAGAAAAATTATCCAAAATTTTTTTAAAAAAATGTGAAAACTCGTGGCAATGAAGTGGTAAAATTAATAGGTATAAGACAAAACCATTAACCAGATTAATTTTGGTTGATGTAGAGGGAAGGGGGTCCTGTCAATACTGAGACTGACTGACAGCTCACGAAGAAAAGTTTAGGATTAAGGTTCGTTAAAGATCAAAATAAATTTGAAAAATTATTTTTAAAGTCTTAACGGCCATTAAATCGATAGCTTTCAACGGAAGTCAATAAATACGATCAGATATGCCCCGATGCGAGGACAAGAATAATTTTTATGCATAGGTAATCAATAAGACATCGCAAAAGGAACCTATGACTATGAAAACAACAGAAAAAAACAGTCAAAAACTAAAAGTTCAATATAAAAGTGCGAGAAGTAAGTTTACAAGCCATTTAAGCTATCAATATTACGATAATGTAAAAGATTTCAAAAGTAATCAATAAAACGAAAACATCAAAGAATACTTGAAATTCTTTTTGAATTCTTCTGGCATTGAAGTCATATAACCAATAGTCAGAAGATAAAAACGCTAACCAGGTTAATTTTAGATGAAATAAAAAGCAATCGAGGCCTGTAAAATCTGAGACCGACTAACAGTTCACAATAAAAAGTTTAAGATTGGTTAATTTTTCAAAAAATAATCGAATTTTTTTAAGTCTTAGTTTCAACAGCTTTCAACGGAAATAAATAAAATACGCCAAAATATGCCCCAATGAGAGGAAAAAGATAACTGTAGTTCATCGGTAAACAACAGGACATCACAATGTGTCTTATGACTATGAAAACAACAAGAAAAACAGGCAAAAACCAAAAATTCAGTGGAAAGATGCGAGAAGAAATTGTCGAAGCCATTTAAAACATGATCTTTTCAATGAAAACTTTATCTGTGATCCCTTGAACGTCTCCTCTATGCCATTGGGAGCTATCAACAATAGGATAATGTGATAAGATTTCTGAAGTAAACAAAATTACAAAAATATCCAAAAATTTCAATTTTTTTATTTGAAATCTTGTGGTGTTGAAGCCCTATAATCAATCGTTATCAGACAAAACCGCTAAAAAAATTAAATTTGGTTGCAGTAGGAAGGAAGAGGGTCCATTCATCACGGAGACTGGTTCTATGAATAAGTTTATGAACGGAAAAAAATTTTCAAAAATTTATTGTTAAAGTGTTTTTTAGCTCTTAATTCCATTAGTTGTGACTCAAAGCACTAGATATGTTCATTTATTGATCTATTTTGTGGCCTGAAATGTAATTTTGAAATACTATTTTCATAGAAGTTATTTTAATTTGAAGAAAAATTACAATAAAAGTGAACAAAATCATGTCAAATATCCCGTGTTCACGCAAAACTTCAATCCTCAATAACTCCTCGAAAAAACGAAATTCCAATAAATTTTTTTAATTTTGAATTGCACGCTGGGCGAGCTTTTTCATGATAGCACTCACATTTCTCTACGATGAATATATCGATCGGTCAAAATTGTCTGAACAAAAAAACTCATTTGAGTATATAGTTCTTCCCCACACAAGTCGGGTTGGAACAAAAAAAGAAATGCGCTGAAACTTCTTGTCTTTACTATGATGCAACATTCTGCATCTATAACCAAAACATACACTTACATATTTATATACGTGTATATATATATATATATATATATATATATATATATATATATATATATATATATTTATATATATAAACCTATTAGCGCTTTTAGTACCTCCAACCTCGGCGCTTTAAATAATATTTAAAATCTGCATTATTCATATGAACAGCATCAAATGTGCATATAACATTTAAACATGTGTACAAACGGGTGGGACATAACTCAATTGGAGGGAGCTAGCGGTAAGAATCAAAATAAATTAAAAGTCATAACATTTTTTCTATTAAAACCCGGGCCGAGGTTTCACCCCTAATCCGCCTCTAATTAGCGGGGATTACGGTGTAATGCGTATTCCACTCCTATTTATAGGGGAAAAGTGGGTGAGAGTGTAATTTTAAAAAATTACACTGTATTTACGCTCTTTTCTCCACTCTTTTTACACTCTATGCAAAGAGTGCAATTTAATGTGGACTGATAAAAAATTACATTCTTACACATTTACCAATTTAGCCAAATTGAAACTTCTGGTACCAGTATGAGTTGTCACAATGGTTAACGCAGACAATGAAAGTAACAGGTTGGACAGGGGGAAGATGGGGGATCAATCCTCATTACCACCTTCCACCTTTTTTGAAATTAAACTCTTATAATTACACTCTTCCACCCTTAATTAAGCGGAGAAATGGGGGTGTAATTTTTTTTATTCATACACCTTTTACACTCTTTTCCCCGTTATTTTTAGGGAAAATCCTCTGCCCGGGAATGTAGGTTGTGTCAGAAAAATCAATACAAAAATTTTGCTATCTGGGCAGTCAGTACCCTTCTGTTCATTATATTTATCCAGAGGCTTTAAAAGTAATTTCAGCTAAGTCTTTTTGAAGAAAAGGATATGTCAGCAAGTTTTGCGTGTAAGTTTGTGTGTGTGTGTGTGTGAGTTTGTCTGTGTGTGTGTGTTTGTGTGTGTGTGTGTTTGTGTGCAACATCTAAAGTCTGAGAAACTGAGTGGATTTTTATTAGTAAGCTCTGATAAGACGGAATTTTTATCGTGTAAGATCTGATAAGACGGAATTTTTATCGTGTAAGATCTGATAAGACGGCATTTTTATCGTGTAAGATCTGATAAGACGGAACTTTTATCGTGTAAGATCTGATAAGATGGCATTTTTATCGTGTAAGATCTGATATGACGGAATTTTTATCGTGTAAGAACTTATAAGAGGAATTTTTGTCGTATAATATCTGAGAAACGTCTTAACAGATCTGATAAGAAGATGGATCCCCTTACAGGCTATTAGCAAGATGGTTTTGTCAGAAATTTGTCAGATCATACACGATAATAATTCCGCAATCACTGGGGTTATTCACTTATGTGTTAACTGTAGAATGTTTTGTATCAGGAACTTTTTCCGCCATATGTACCAGCTTTTACACTGCAGTATGAGAAAATGAAAATAAATTTACGTTACTTCAGTCTAAATTATTCTGAAGTAAACTTGATGTTGAATTTGCTCACTCCACGATTTTACAACAGAGTACAATTCAACTATACAAAAGTTTAAAAATTGGCATTTTCTTTATTTTTCTTCTTAATTAATAAGAAACTATCGTTCAGAAATTGCGCGCGTGCTGTTGGTTTTTGAAGATTATTTTCAGCTTTGTCGTAGGAGTTTACATTGCCATATTGCGTTTTTTTCAACAAAATACAGACAGAGTCGAATTTTCTAATAATAAGTTAACAAATAAAAAATCAACAAGTCTATTATAAGTCAATTATTTCATTGGAAAACTCACTCCTGTATGTTGATCAAAAACTAGGTAATGGGAATTTCATAAGGATAAAATATTTGAGTTTTGATCTCTTGATTAACCTTAAGAACTCACTTAAGTTTAATTTATCTTCACAGCAACATTTTATTTAGAGAACTAAACAAATAGCAATCTAACGCTTGCTTTTGACATGTATGAAACGAAAAATGTTCATTTGTTTTGTATTGACTCTTCCACCAAAATTTTTTTTTGATTACGTCGATTTATTAAGCTATCAGGAAGTATTGGTATTGTCGAACTGCAACCAAAAAAATTTTTAGTATATAGGTTCATTAAAAAATATAAAAAAGGTGTGTGTAATTTCAGAACGTAGCAAAAATGGGATTGCTTTTCGAGTCATCAGTGAAATCATCAAATTTCAGATTCAAAATTGTTTAACTTCTAGGCATGGAGCCCAGAAAAAAAGGGATTTTACTGCGTTTTTTGTGTTACATTTTGTAGCTTTTTCTTTATAGCTTTTCTGACCAAATATTGGTTAAAATTTTGATATCGCCTGATTCGTAATGAAGCAAGGATATTTCATTTCAAGCCGACTATATTTCAGCCTTCTAAATGAAAATTTGCATAAAAAAAACAAAGTCTTCTTTATTTTTAGCTACCTGTAAACAATGATGACAAACCTCTTTGGTTTCAAAACCTTGTTAAATAGGCCTTTTTGTGGTAGGGACAGTCGAATAAAATCAATTACCTTTATTCACGATCAACGGAATCAAATAGATGAAATCAAAAATTTGAAATCAAAAATTTGAGATCGCATCAAAAGTGAATAGAAATATTTTAAGTTCACAATGTTTTAAATCTTGGTAACTCCTCGAAGAAATATGAAAAATCATTCATAATCCAGATATAGCAACTAGTCAAAATTTTGTGAATTACATAGGGTTTTTGGAGTAAAAAAATCAACTGTAAATTGGAGTAAAAAAATCAACTGTAAATAACTTTTGAATCATAACTATTTGATAAAATATTAGACACTGATAAAAAAGAATTACACCTTAACCTTAATTTTGCCTTAACTTGAGTTTACGTGATTCAGTTAAGGTAAATGCACATTAACTCATTTTTAGTGTGTATGGGGTTTTCATTGAAATTATTTAACGTGATATATTAAATGTCGTTGCCCGTGTTTCAAAAAAGATTTGGCGCTAGTCGAGCAGATTTAATTCAATGCATTAACTAAAATATATATTGTCTGCCGAGATATTTGTACTGAGAAGGGAAAGTTTTTACAATATTTTTTTCTTTTGTTTATTGCCATTAAGATTTTGCTTCAATTTGGCTTCCTTCTAAATGGATTTGATATCCCCTTTGTTTGTTCAGTCTTTTTATCTCAGCTTACTTTTGTCTTTTAACTATGAGTGGGGACTCGAATAGCAAAGGGAAAGCGATGAATTAATCGTGATCTTTGCAATCGAGCTCCAAACTATTTAGCTCACTGGCCATAGGACTTCTGCGATGCTACACTTTTAGACACCATAGAACTTATTTTTTTAGCGTTTTACGCTGATTTGTTACCAATAGATAGTTGAAAACAAAATGCGTGTTTTGTATTTTCATTAAAACATGATTGTCAGCTATTACAAAAGAAATTAATGGGCCATAAGTTCTTGAGAAATTTGATTTTGCCTGGCGCGTCACAGTCCCAGCTATGCCAATTATGTTTGCGGTACGAGCTTCTTCAAAAAGTTCTTGGAGCTGCCGACTCATTTTACAATTAATAGGCTATAAAATAATATTCAATGAGGCTGTAAGACACATTAAATGAAGCTCAAAATTGCTTGATTTTAACAGCTGCTTTGTTTACAAATTCAGGCAATATGCATAAACAAAAGTTGGTTAAGTAACAATTAGGATCCATTTACAAATTACGGATCAGTGGGTTTCACAACAAGTCATAAACTATCAGCTAGAACAACCACTTTCAAAAAGACTTCCCCAAATTTATGGACCTTGTGAAATACCGTGCGAAGTTTGATAACCATAATATTTAGTCTACGGATAGCCCCCGAATAAAGTGTTCATTCACATTTTTACTATT